>NC_045697.1:119475377-119498660 GCF_009834535.1 Camelus ferus | reverse complement strand
GTTAGTTGTTTCCCAACCAAGCTAGATGAAGGTCCTCTTTCACACACAGTTATCTCTCACTCCTGAGCATGTGGAGAGACGTTCGTTCACCTAGCACAAAGGGAATAGGTTGCAGTGTAAATTTACCCTGGTTTCTCTGACTGTTTCATAGTGCCTGTTTGAAGTTCCTGCAATTTTCACTGTAAATTCGAGTTGGATCTTATACCTACCCATATATATTTATGGATTGGGGTTTGCAACTGGAAAGAAACTTTGTGTTCCAAACAAGAAAGGTGAAGAACTGCTTACACATACATATATCTCTCAGAACTGAACATGTGGGGCGACGTTCGTTCATCTAACACAAAGGGAACGAGTTGCAGGAGAAACTTTTTCTCTGGTTTCTCATTTTGTTTCCTAGTGCCGGTTTGAAGTTCCTGCAGTTTTCACTGTAAAATCGAGGTGGTGCTAGTCCCGCCCCATATATATCTACGGATAGTAGTTTGCAACTGAAAATAAACTTTCTGTTCCCAACAAGCTAGTTGAAGGACGGCATTCACACAATCATATCTCTCGGAACTGAGCATGTGGGGAGACTTTCATTCATCTAGCAGAAAGGGAGCGGTTTGCAGGGTATATTTTTACTCTGGTTTCTCAGTCTGTTTCTAATTGCCTGGTGACGTTCCTGCAGTTTTCAATGTAAAACCGATTTGGACTTAGTACTTCCCCATATATATGTGAGGAGTGTAGTTTACAACTGAAAAGAAACTTTGTGTTCCCTACGAACTAGTTTAAGTATGTCTTTCACACACACATTCCTCTCAGAACTAAGCAAGCGGATACACGTTCGTTCATCTAGCTCAATGGGAATGGGTTGCAGGAGAAACATTTATTCTAGTTTCTCAGTCTGTTTCCTAGTGCCGGTTTGAAGTTCCAGCAGTTTTCCCTGTAAATCCGAGTTGGAACTAGTACTTCCCTATATATATGTTTGGATTGAAATTTGCAACTGAAAAGAAACTTTGTGTTCCCAAAAAGCTAGGTGAAGGACGGCTTTCACACACATTTATCTCTCAGACCTGAGCATGTGGAGAGAAGTTCGTTCATTAAGCACAAAGAACTGGTTGCAGGAAATAATTTTACTATGGTTTCTCAGTCTGTTTCTTAGTGCTGGTTTGAATTTCCTGCAATTTTCACTATAAAACAGATTTGGAGCTAGTACACCCCCATAAATATGTATGGAGTGCATTTGGCAACTGAAAAGAAACTTTGTGTTCCCAACAAGCTAGGTGAAGGACGGAATTCACAGAAACTTATCTCTCATAATTGAACATGGGGAGAGAAGTTCGTTCATATTGCACAAAGGGAAAGGTTTGCAGGAGAAACTTTTACTCTGGTTTCTCAGTCTGGTTCCTAGTGCCGGTTGGAAGTTCCTGCAGGTTTCACTGTAAATTCGAGTTGGTGCTAGTTCCTCCCCATATATATGTATGGATTGTAGAATACAACTTAAAAGAAACTTTGTGTTCCCAACAAGATAGGTGAAGAACGGCTTTCACACAGAGTTATCTCTCAGAACTGAGCATGGGGAGAGAATTTCGTTCATCTTGCACAAATGGAAAGGTTTGCATGGGAAACTTTTACTCTGGTTTATCAGTCTGTCTCCTAGTGCCGGTTTGATTTTCCTGAAGTTTTCACTGTAAAACCGAGTTGGATATAATACTTCCCCATAAAAATGTATGGAGTGTTGATAGCAACTAAAAACAATATTTGTTCCCAACAAGCCAGTTAAAGGACGGCTTTCACACACACATATCTCTCAGAACTGAGCACGGGGAGAGACGTTCGTTCATCAAGCACAAAGGGAACGGTTTACAGGAGAAACTTCAACTCTGGTATCTCAGTTTGTTTCCAAGTGCCGGTTTGTAATTCCAGCAGTTTTCACTCTAAACCCGAGTTGGATCTAGTACAAACCCATAGATATATATGGAGTATTGTTTGCAACTGAAAATAAACTTTGTGTTCCCAACAAGCTAGGTGAAGGACGGCTTTACACAAATATATCTCTCAGAACCGAGCATGGGGAGAGATATTCTTCCATCAAGCACAAAGGGAACGGGTTGCATGAGAAACATTTACTCTAGTTTCTCAGTCTGTTTCCTAGGGCCGATTTGAATTTCCTGCAGTTTTCACTGTAAATCCGAGTTGGAGCTAATACCTCCCCATATATATGTATTGAGTGTAGTTTGCAAATTAAAGAAACAGTGTTTTCCAAACAAGATAGTTGAAGGAAGGCTTTCACACACATATATCTCTCAGAACTAAGCACGGGGAGAATATTTCGTTCATGTAGCACAAAGAGAATGGGTTGCAGGTGAAACTTGTTCTCTGGTTTCTCAGTCTGTTTCTTAGTGCCGGTTTGATGTCCTGCAGTTTTCACTGTAAAACCGAGTTAGAACTATTAACTACCCATATATATGTATGGAGTGTAATTTGCAACTGAAAAGAAATATTGGGTACCCTACAAGGGATGTGAAGTACGGCTTTCACACACACATATCTCTCAGACCAGAACATGGGGAGAGAATTTCGTTCATCAAGCACAAAGGAACGGTTTGCAGGAGAAACTTTTACTCTTGTTTCTCAGTCAGGTTTCTAGTTCTTGTTTGAATTTCCTGCAGTTTTCACTGTAAAACCGTGTTGGAGCTAGTACCTCCCCATATATATGTATGGGGTGTAGTCTGCAACTTAAAAGAAACATTTTGTTCCCAACAAGAGAGGTGAAGGATGACTTTCACACACAATTATCTCTCAGAACTGAGCATGTGGAGAGACGTTCGTTCATCTAGCACTAAGTGAACGGGTTTTGGGAAAAATTTTACTCTGTTTTCACAGTCTGTTTCCTTGTGCCAGTTAGAAGTTCCTGCAGTTTTCACTGTAAACATAGTTGGAGCTACTAACTCCCATATATATTTATGGAGTGTAGTTTGCAACTGAAAAGAAACTTTGTGTTCCCAACAAGTTAGTTGAAAGACGGCTTAAACACACACTTATATCTCAGAATTCAGCATGGGGGAGACGTTCGTTCATCTAGCAAAAAGGGAACCGTTTGCAGGAGAAATTTTACTCTGGTTTCTCAGTCTGTTTCCTAGTGCCGATATGAATTTCTTGCATTTTTCACACTAAAAATATTTGGAGATACTACCTCCCCGTATATATGTATGGAGTGTATTTTGCAACTGAAAATAACTTTTGCTTTCCAACAAGCTAGATAAAGGACGGCTTTCACACACTCTTATCTCTCAGAAGTTATCATGTGGAGAGACGTTTGTACATCTAGAACAAACGGAACGGGTTGCCAGAGAAACTTATTCTATGATTTCTCAGTCTGTTTCCTAGTGCCGGTATGAATTTCCTGCAGTTTTAAATTTAAAACCGAGATGGAGCTTGTTCGTCCCTATATATATATATGGAGTGTTGTTTGCAACTGAAAAGATACTTTATTTCACAACAATCAAGGTAAGGACCTCTTTCACACGCAGTTATCTCTAACTCCTTAGCATGTTGAAAGACGCTCATTCACCTAGCAAAAAGGGAATGATTTGCAGTGTAAAATAACTTTGGTTTCTCAGTCTGTTTCATAGTGTTGGTTTGAAGTTCCTGCAATTTTCACTGTAAATTCGAGTTGGAGCTAGTACTTCCAAATATATATTTAAGCAGTGTATTTTATCATCTCAAAAGAAATTATGTGTTCCTACAAGCTAGGTGAAGGACGGCTTACACACACAGTTATCTCAGAAATGAACATGTGGAGAGACGTTCTTTCATCTAGCACAAATGGAGCAGATTTCATGAGAAAATTTTACTCTGGATTCTCAGTCTTTTACCTAGTGCTGGTTTGAAGATCCTGCAGTATTCACTGTAAAACAAATTTGGTGCTAGTACCTCCCCATATATATGTGTGGAATGTAGTTTGCAACTGAAAAGAATCTTTGTGTTCCCAACAAGCTAGGTGAAGTATGGCTTTCACACACACGTATCTCTCAGAATAGAGCATGGGGAGATACATTCGTTCATCTAGCACAAATGGAACAAAATGAAAAAAAAATTTTAATCTGGTTTCTCAGTCTGTTTCCTAGTGCTGGTTTGAAGTTCTTGCAATTTTCACTTTAAAACCGAGTTGGAAATAGTACATCCACATACATATTTATGGAGTGTAGTTTGCAACTGAAAAGAAACTTTGTGTTCCCAACAAGCTAGTTGAAGGACGGCTTTCATACACACTTATCTCTCAGACCTGAGCATGTGGAGAGACGTTTGTTCATCTAGCACAAAAGGAACGAGTTGCAGTGGAAACTTTTACTATGGTTTCTCAGTCTTTTTCCTAGTGCCGGTTTGAAGTTTCTGCAGTGTTCTCTGTAAAACCGTGTTGGAGCTAGTACTTCCCCATATATATGTATAGAGTGTAGTTTGCATCTGAAAAGAAAATTTGTGTTCCCAACAATGTAGTTGAAGGACTGCTTACACACAAACTGATATCTCAGAATTCAGCATGGGGAGAGACATTTGTTCATCAAGCACAAAGGGAACGGGTTGCAGTTGAAATTTTACTCTGGTTTCTCAGTCTGTTTCCTAGTGCCGATAAGAACTTCTTGCATTTTTCACTTTAAAACAGATTTGGATTTACTACGTCCCCATATATATGTATGGAGTGTAATTTGCCACTAAAAAGAAACTTTTTCTTTCCAACAATCTAGATAAAGGACGGCTTTTACGCACTCATATCTCTCAGAAGTGACCATGTGTAGAGACGTTCATTCATCTAGTACAAATGGAGCGGGTTGCCGGAGAAATTTTTACTCTGATTTCTCAGTATGATTCCTAGTGCAGATTTGAATTTCGTGCAGTTTTCACTTTACATCCGAGTTAGAGTTTGTTTGTCCCTGTATATGTATAAGGAGTGTTGATTGCAAAGGGAAAGATACTTTGTTTTCCCAAAAAGCTAGGTGAAGGACCTCATTCACACACAGTTATCTCTCAGGCCTGAGAATGTGGAGAGACTTTCGTTCATCTAGCATAAAGGGAACGGGTTGCAGGGTAAATTTTTACCCTGGTTTCTCAGTCTGTTTCAAAGTGCCGGTTTGATTTTCCTGCAAATTTCACTGTAAATTAGAGTTGGTGCTAGTCCCTCATCATGAATATGTATGGATTGTAGTTTGCAACTGAAAAGAAACTTTGTGTTCACAACAAGCTAGGTGAAGGACGGCTTTCACACACACTTATCTCTCAGAACTGAGCATGAGGAGAGACGTTCCTTCATCTAGCACCAAGGGAACGGGTTGCAGGAGAAACTTTTACTCTGGTTTCTCAGTCTGGTTCCTAGTGCCGGGTTGAAGTTCCTGCAGTTTTCACTGTAAAACCGAGATGGAGCTAGTACCTCCCCATATATATGTATGGAGTGGTGTTTGCAACTGAAAAGAAACTTTGTGTTCCCAACAACCAAGGTGAAGAACGGCTTTAAAAAACAATTATCTCTCAAAACTGAGCATGTGGAGAGACTTTCGTTCATCTACCACAAAGGGAACGGTTTGCAGGAGAAATTTTTCTCTGGTTTCTCATTCTGTTTCCAAGGGCCTGTTTGAAGTTCCTGCAGTTTTCACTGTAAAATCGAGTTGGAGCCCATACCTCCCCATATATATGTATGGAGTGGAGTTTGCAAGTGTAAAGAAATTTCGTGATCCCAACAAGGTAATTGAAGGAAGGCTTCCACACTCACTTATATCTCAGAACTGAGCAGGTGGAGAGACGTTCATTCATCTAGCACAAAGTGAACGGGTTGCACGGGAAACTTTTACTGTGGTTTCTCAGTATGTTTCCTAGTGCCGGTTTCAAGTTCCTGCATTTTTCACTGAAAAATTGATTTGGAGCTAGTACCTCCCCATATATATGTATGGAGTGGATTTTGCAACTGAAAAGATTCTTTGTGTTCCCAACAAGCTAGGTGAAGGACGGATTTCCCTCACAATTATATTTCATAAAAGTGCATGTGGAGAGAATTTCGTTCATCTCGCACAAAATGATCGGGTTGCAGGAGCAACTTTTACTCTGGTTTCTCAGTCTGGTTCCTAGTGCCGGATAGAAGTTCCTGCAGTTTTCACTGTAAAACCGAGTTGGAGCTAGTGCCTCCCCATATATATATATGGAGTGGAGTTTGCAACTGAAAAGAAACTTTGAGTTCCCAACAAGATAGGTGAAGGACGGCTTTCACACACAATTATCTCTCATACATGATCATGTGGAGAGACGTTATTTCATCTAGCACAAAGGGAAAAGTTTGCAGGAGAAACTTTTACTCTGGTTTCTAAGTCTGTTTCCTAGTGCCGGATTGAAGTTCCTGTATTTTTCACTGTAAAACTGTGTTGGATCTAGTACCTCCCCTTATATATGTATGTTGTGGCTTTGCAACTGAAAAGAATCTTTGTCTTCCTAACAAGCTTGTGAATGACGGCTTTCACCCTCACTTATCTCTCAGAACTGAGCATGTGGAGAGACGTTCGTTCATCTAGCACAGTGGAACGTGTTGCAGGAGAAACTTTTACTCTGGTTTCTCAGTCTGTTTCCTAGTGCCGGTTTGAATGTCCTGCAGTTTTCACTGTAAAACAGTGTTGGAGCTAGTACCTCCCCATATATATATATGTAGTGGAGATAGCAACTGAAAAGAATCTTTGTGTTCTCAACAAGCTAGGTGAAGGACGGCTTTCACACACACTTATCTCTCAGAACTGAACATGTGGAGAGACGTTCGTTCATCTAGCACAAATGGAAATTTTTGCAGGAGTAACTTTTACTCTGGTTTCTCAGTCTGTTTCCAAGTGCCGGTTTGAAGTTCCTGCAGTTTACACTGTAAAGGTGAGTTGGAGCCAGAACCTAACCACATATATGTATGGAGTCTAGTTTGCATCTGGAAAGAAACTTTGTGTTCCCAAAAAGCTAGGTGAAGGACGGCTTTCACAAACACTTATCTCTCAGAACTGAGCATGTGGAGAGACGTTCGTTCATCTAGCACAAATGGAACGGGTTGCAGGAGAAACTTTTACACTGGTCTCTCAGTCTGTTTCCTAGTGCCGGTTTGAACTTCCTGCAGTTTTCACTGTAAAACCGAGTTGGAGTTTTACCTCCCTATATAAATGTATGGAGTGGGGTTTGGACCTGAAAAGAAACTTTGTGTTCCCAACAAGCTATATGAAGGACGGCTTTCAAACACACTTAACTCTCAGAACTGAGCATGTGGAGAGACGTTCGTTCATCTAGCAAAAAGGGAACGTGTTCCAGTAGAAACTTTAATTCTGGTTTCTCAGTATTTTTCATAGTACTGGTTTGAAGTGTCTACAGTTTTCAATGTAAAACCTAGTTTGAGCTAGTACCTCCCCATATATATTTATGGAGTGAAATTTGCAACTTAAAATATACTTTGTGTTCCCAACAAGCCAGGGGAAAGACGGCTTTCACACACACTTATCTCTCAGAAATGAGCATGGGGTGAGACTTTCGTTCATCTTGCAAAAACGGAACGGTTTGCAGGAGAAACTCTTACTCTGATTTCTCAGTATTTTACCTAGATTCCATTTGAATTTCCTGCAGTTTTCACTGTAAAATAGAGGTGGAGATTGTACCTCCCCATATATATGTATGGAGTGTAGTTTGCACCTGAAAAGGAACTATGTGTTCCCAACAAGCTAGGTAAAGTACGGCTTTCACACACAGTTATCTCTCAGAACTGAGAATGTGGAAAGAATTTCGTTCATGTATCACAAAGGGAAATGGTGGCTGTATAAACTTTTGCTCTGTTTTCTCAGTCTGTTTCATTGTTACAGTTTGAATTTCCTGCAGTTTTCACTTTAAACCCGATTGGGAGCTAGTACTTCCCCATATATATGTATGGAGTGGAGTTTGCAAATGAAAAGATTCTTTGTGTTCCCAACAAGCTAGGTGAAGGACGGATTTCCCTCACAATTATGTTTCATAAAAGTGCATGTGGAGAGAATTTCGTTCATCTCGCACAAAATGATCGGGTTGCAGGAGCAACTTTTACTCTGGTTTCTCAGTCTGGTTCCTAGTGCCGGTTAGAAGTTCCTGCAGTTTTCACTGTAAAACCGAGTTGGAGCTAGTGCCTCCCCATATATATATATGGAGTGGAGTTTGCAACTGAAAAGAAACTTTGAGTTCCCAACAAGATAGGTGAAGGACGGCTTTCACACACAATTATCTCTCATACATGATCATGTGGAGAGACGTTATTTCATCTAGCACAAAGGGAAAAGTTTGCAGGAGAAACTTTTACTCTGGTTTCTAAGTCTGTTTCCTAGTGCCGGATTGAAGTTCCTGTATTTTTCACTGTAAAACTGTGTTGGATCTAGTACCTCCCCTTATATATGTATGTTGTGGCTTTGCAACTGAAAAGAATCTTTGTCTTCCTAACAAGCTTGTGAATGACGGCTTTCACCCTCACTTATCTCTCAGAACTGAGCATGTGGAGAGACGTTCGTTCATCTAGCACAGTGGAACGTGTTGCAGGAGAAACTTTTACTCTGGTTTCTCAGTCTGTTTCCTAGTGCCGGTTTGAATGTCCTGCAGTTTTCACTGTAAAACAGTGTTGGAGCTAGTACCTCCCCATATATATATATGTAGTGGAGATAGCAACTGAAAAGAATCTTTGTGTTCTCAACAAGCTAGGTGAAGGACGGCTTTCACACACACTTATCTCTCAGAACTGAACATGTGGAGAGACGTTCGTTCATCTAGCACAAATGGAAATTTTTGCAGGAGTAACTTTTACTCTGGTTTCTCAGTCTGTTTCCAAGTGCCGGTTTGAAGTTCCTGCAGTTTACACTGTAAAGGTGAGTTGGAGCCAGAACCTAACCACATATATGTATGGAGTCTAGTTTGCATCTGGAAAGAAACTTTGTGTTCCCAAAAAGCTAGGTGAAGGACGGCTTTCACAAACACTTATCTCTCAGAACTGAGCATGTGGAGAGACGTTCGTTCATCTAGCACAAATGGAACGGGTTGCAGGAGAAACTTTTACACTGGTCTCTCAGTCTGTTTCCTAGTGCCGGTTTGAACTTCCTGCAGTTTTCACTGTAAAACCGAGTTGGAGTTTTACCTCCCTATATAAATGTATGGAGTGGGGTTTGGACCTGAAAAGAAACTTTGTGTTCCCAACAAGCTATATGAAGGACGGCTTTCAAACACACTTAACTCTCAGAACTGAGCATGTGGAGAGACGTTCGTTCATCTAGCAAAAAGGGAACGTGTTCCAGTAGAAACTTTAATTCTGGTTTCTCAGTATTTTTCATAGTACTGGTTTGAAGTGTCTACAGTTTTCAATGTAAAACCTAGTTTGAGCTAGTACCTCCCCATATATATTTATGGAGTGAAATTTGCAACTTAAAATATACTTTGTGTTCCCAACAAGCCAGGGGAAAGACGGCTTTCACACACACTTATCTCTCAGAAATGAGCATGGGGTGAGACTTTCGTTCATCTTGCACAAACGGAACGGTTTGCAGGAGAAACTCTTACTCTGATTTCTCAGTATTTTACCTAGATTCCATTTGAATTTCCTGCAGTTTTCACTGTAAAATAGAGGTGGAGATTGTACCTCCCCATATATATGTATGGAGTGTAGTTTGCACCTGAAAAGGAACTATGTGTTCCCAACAAGCTAGGTAAAGTACGGCTTTCACACACAGTTATCTCTCAGAACTGAGAATGTGGAAAGAATTTCGTTCATGTATCACAAAGGGAAATGGTGGCTGTATAAACTTTTGCTCTGTTTTCTCAGTCTGTTTCATTGTTACAGTTTGAATTTCCTGCAGTTTTCACTTTAAACCCGATTGGGAGCTAGTACTTCCCCATATATATGTATGGAGTGGAGTTTGCAAATGAAAAGATTCTTTGTGTTCCCAACAAGCTAGGTGAAGGACGGATT
Organism: Camelus ferus; assembly: GCF_009834535.1. Lineage (NCBI taxonomy): Eukaryota > Metazoa > Chordata > Mammalia > Artiodactyla > Camelidae > Camelus > Camelus ferus. The sequence goes on along the minus strand of NC_045697.1, from coordinate 119,488,696 downwards.
TCCCTCACAATTATGTTTCATAAAAGTGCATGTGGAGAGAATTTCGTTCATCTCGCACAAAATGATCGGGTTGCAGGAGCAACTTTTACTCTGGTTTCTCAGTCTGGTTCCTAGTGCCGGTTAGAAGTTCCTGCAGTTTTCACTGTAAAACCGAGTTGGAGCTAGTGCCTCCCCATATATATATATGGAGTGGAGTTTGCAACTGAAAAGAAACTTTGAGTTCCCAACAAGATAGGTGAAGGACGGCTTTCACACACAATTATCTCTCATACATGATCATGTGGAGAGACGTTATTTCATCTAGCACAAAGGGAAAAGTTTGCAGGAGAAACTTTTACTCTGGTTTCTAAGTCTGTTTCCTAGTGCCGGATTGAAGTTCCTGTATTTTTCACTGTAAAACTGTGTTGGATCTAGTACCTCCCCTTATATATGTATGTTGTGGCTTTGCAACTGAAAAGAATCTTTGTCTTCCTAACAAGCTTGTGAATGACGGCTTTCACCCTCACTTATCTCTCAGAACTGAGCATGTGGAGAGACGTTCGTTCATCTAGCACAGTGGAACGTGTTGCAGGAGAAACTTTTACTCTGGTTTCTCAGTCTGTTTCCTAGTGCCGGTTTGAATGTCCTGCAGTTTTCACTGTAAAACAGTGTTGGAGCTAGTACCTCCCCATATATATATATGTAGTGGAGATAGCAACTGAAAAGAATCTTTGTGTTCTCAACAAGCTAGGTGAAGGACGGCTTTCACACACACTTATCTCTCAGAACTGAACATGTGGAGAGACGTTCGTTCATCTAGCACAAATGGAAATTTTTGCAGGAGTAACTTTTACTCTGGTTTCTCAGTCTGTTTCCAAGTGCCGGTTTGAAGTTCCTGCAGTTTACACTGTAAAGGTGAGTTGGAGCCAGAACCTAACCACATATATGTATGGAGTCTAGTTTGCATCTGGAAAGAAACTTTGTGTTCCCAAAAAGCTAGGTGAAGGACGGCTTTCACAAACACTTATCTCTCAGAACTGAGCATGTGGAGAGACGTTCGTTCATCTAGCACAAATGGAACGGGTTGCAGGAGAAACTTTTACACTGGTCTCTCAGTCTGTTTCCTAGTGCCGGTTTGAACTTCCTGCAGTTTTCACTGTAAAACCGAGTTGGAGTTTTACCTCCCTATATAAATGTATGGAGTGGGGTTTGGACCTGAAAAGAAACTTTGTGTTCCCAACAAGCTATATGAAGGACGGCTTTCAAACACACTTAACTCTCAGAACTGAGCATGTGGAGAGACGTTCGTTCATCTAACAAAAAGGGAACGTGTTCCAGTAGAAACTTTAATTCTGGTTTCTCAGTATTTTTCATAGTACTGGTTTGAAGTGTCTACAGTTTTCAATGTAAAACCTAGTTTGAGCTAGTACCTCCCCATATATATTTATGGAGTGAAATTTGCAACTTAAAATATACTTTGTGTTCCCAACAAGCCAGGGGAAAGACGGCTTTCACACACACTTATCTCTCAGAAATGAGCATGGGGTGAGACTTTCGTTCATCTTGCACAAACGGAACGGTTTGCAGGAGAAACTCTTACTCTGATTTCTCAGTATTTTACCTAGATTCCATTTGAATTTCCTGCAGTTTTCACTGTAAAATAGAGGTGGAGATTGTACCTCCCCATATATATGTATGGAGTGTAGTTTGCACCTGAAAAGGAACTATGTGTTCCCAACAAGCTAGGTAAAGTACGGCTTTCACACACAGTTATCTCTCAGAACTGAGAATGTGGAAAGAATTTCGTTCATGTATCACAAAGGGAAATGGTGGCTGTATAAACTTTTGCTCTGTTTTCTCAGTCTGTTTCATTGTTACAGTTTGAATTTCCTGCAGTTTTCACTTTAAACCCGATTGGGAGCTAGTACTTCCCCATATATATGTATGGAGTGGAGTTTGCAAATGAAAAGATTCTTTGTGTTCCCAACAAGCTAGTTGAAGGACGGATTTCCCTCACAATTATATTTCATAAAAGTGCATGTGGAGAGAATTTCGTTCATCTCGCACAAAATGATCGGGTTGCAGGAGCAACTTTTACTCGGGGTTCTCAGCCTGTTTCCTTGTGCCGGTTTGAAATTCCCCCAATTTTCACTTTAAAAAAGATTTTGATCTCTTACCTCCACATATATATGTATGGAGTGGTGTTTGCAACTGAAAAGAAACTATGTGTTCCCAACAAGCTAGGTGAAGGACGGCTTTCAGACACAATTATCTCTCAGAACTGAGCATGTGGAGAGACGTTCGTTCATCTAGCACAAAGGAAACAGGTTGCATGTGTAACTTTTTCTCTGGTATATAAGTCTGTTTCTTTTTGCTGGTTTGAATTTCCTGCAGTTTTCACTGTAAAACAGAGTTGGAACTAGTACCTCCCCATATATATTTATGGAGTTGGGATAGCAACTGAAAAGAAACTTTGTGTTCTCAACAAGCTAGTTGAAGGACGGCTTTAACAAACACTTATCTCTCAGAACTGAACATGTGGAGAGACATTCGTTCATCTAGCACAAATGGAAATGGTTGCAGGAGAAACTTTTACTCTGGTTTCTCAGTTTGTTTCCTAGTGCCAGTTCGATATTCCTGCAGTTTTCACTGTAAAACCGAGTTGGAGCTTGTAACTCCCCGTATATATGAATGGAGTGGGGTTTGCAACTGAAAAAACCTTTTTGTTCCCAACATTCTAGGTGAAGGACGTCTTTCACACACCATTATCTCTCTGAACTGAGCATGTGGAGAGACGTTTGTTCATCTAGCACAAAGGGAACAGTTTGCAGGAAAAATTTTTACTCTGGTTCCTCAGTCTGTTTCCTAGTGCCAGTTTGAATTTCCTGCAGTTTTCAATGTATAACCGAGTTAGAGTAGTACCTCCCTATATATCTGTAAGGATTGGAGTTTGCACCTGAAAGAATCTTTGTGTTCCCAAAAAGCTATGTGAAGGATGGCTTTCACAAACACTTAACTCTCAGAAATGAGCATGTGGAGAGACGTTCGTTCATCTAGCACCAAGGGAACGGGTTGCAGGAGAAACGTTTACTCTAGTTTCACAGTCTGTGACCAAGTGCTAGTTTGAAGTTCCTACAGTTTTCATTGTAAACCGAGTTGGATCTACTACCTCCCGATATATATGTATGGAGGGTAATTTGCAACTGAAAAGAAACTTTGTGTTCCCAACAAGCCAGGTGAAGGAGGACTTTCACACACACATATCTCTCAGAACTGAGAATGTGGAGAGAATTTCGTTCAATCAGCACAAAGAGAAATGTTTGCAGTAAAACATTTGTTCTGGTTTCTCAGTCTGTTTCCTTGTTACAGTTTGAAGTTCCTGCTGTTTTCACTGTAAAATGGAGTTGGAGTTGTACGTCCCCATATAAATATAAGGAGTGTAGTTTGCTACTGAAAAGAAACTTTGTGTTCCCAACATGCTAGGTGAAGAATGGCTTTCACACACACTTATCTCTAAGGAATGAGCATGGGGAGAGACGTTCATTCATCTAGCAAAAAGGGAACGGTTTGCAGGAGAAACTTTTACTCTGGTTTCTCTGTCTGTTTCCTATTGCCTGTTTGAAATTCCAGCAGTTTTCACTGTAAAACTGAGTTGGAGCTAGTACCTCCCCATATATATTTATGGAGAGTTGTTTGCAACTGGAAACGATCTTTGTGTTCCCAACAAGCAAAATGAAGTAAGGCTTTCACACACACTTATATCTCATAACAGTGCATGTATAGAGACTTTCGTTCATCTACCACATGGAACGGTTTGTAGGGAAAGTTTTACTCTGGTTTCTCAGTATGTTTCCTAGTGCCGGTTTGAAGTTCCTGCAGTTTTCACTGTAAAACCGTGTTGGAACTTGTAGCACAAATATATATGTATGGAGTGAAGTTGGTAAGTTAAAAGAATCTTTGTTTTCCCAACAAACTAGTTGAAGGACTGCTTTCATACACAGTTATCTCTCAGAACTTAGCATGTAGAGAGACTTTCGTTCATCCAGCACAAATGGAACGGTTTGCAGGAGAAATTATTACTCTGGTTTCTCAGTCATTTTCTAAGTGCCGGCTTGAAGTTCCTGCAGTTTTCACTGTAAAACGGATTTGCAGCTTTTACCACCCGTATATATATCTATTGAGTTTAGTTTGCAAATGAAAAGAAACTATGTGTTCCCAACAAGCTAGGTGAAGGACGGCTTTCATACACACATATATTTCTCAGAACTTAGCATGTGCTGACACGTTCGTTCATCTAGCAAAAAGGGAACCTTTTGAAGGAAAAACTTTTACTCTGTTTTCCCAGTTTGTTTACAAATGGCAGTTTGAATTTCCTGAAGTTTTCACTTTAAACTTTGTTGGAAATTGTACATACACATATATATGTATGGAGTATAGTTTGCAACTATAAAGAAACTTTGTGTCAGAACATGCTAGGTGAATGAATGCTTTCACACACACTTACCTCACAGAAATGAACATGTGGAGAGACGTTCATTCATCTAGCACAACGGGAACTTGTTGAAGGTGAAAATTTTCACAGGTTTCTCAGTCTGTTTCCTAGCCCCTTTTTTAATTCCTGCAGTTTTCACTTTAAAACGGAGTTGGAGTTTTACCTCCTCAAATACATGTATGGAGTGTATTATGCAACTGAAAAGAAACTTTGTGTTCCCAAAAATCTAGGTGAAGAACGGCTATCACACACATTTATCTCTCAGAATTGAGCATGGGGAGAGACATACGTTCATCAAGCATAAATGGAAAGGGTTGCAGTAGAAACTTTTACTCTGGTTTCTCAGTATTTTTCATAGTACCGGTTTGAAGTTCCTACAGTTTTCAATGTAAAACATAGTTGGAGCTAGTACGTCCCCATATATATGTATGGAGTGTAGTTTGCAACTTAAAATATACTTTGTGTTCCCAACAAGCTAGGTGAAAGATGGCTTTCACACACACTTATCTCTCAGAAATGAGCATGGGGTGAGACTTTCGTTCATCTTGCACAAACGGAACTGTTTGCTGGAGAAATTATTACTCTGGTTTCTCAGTATTTTTCCTAGATTCCATTTGCAGTTCCTGCAGTTTTCACTGTAAAATCGAGGTGTAGATTGTACCTCCCCATATATATGTATGGAGTCTAGTTTGCAACTGAAAAGAAACTTTGTGTTCCCAACAAGCTAGGTAAAGTACGGCATTCACACTCAGTTATCTCTCAGAACTGAGAATGTGGAAAGAAATTCGTTCATGTATACAAAGGGAAATGGTTGCTATATAAACTTTTGCTCTGTTTTCTCAGTCTGTTTCATTGTTCCAGTTTGAATTTCCTGCAGTTTTCACTTTAAACCCGATTGGGAGCTAGTACTTCCCCATATATATGTATGGAGTGGAGTTTGCAAATGAAAAGAAACTGTGTTCCCAACAAGCTAGGTGAAGGACGGATTTCACTCACAATTATATTTCATAACAGTGCATGTGGAGAGAATTTCTTTCATCTCGCACAAATGGATCGGGTTGCAGGAGGAACTATTTTCTTGCTTCTCAGTCTGTTTCCTTGTGCCGGTGTGATATTCCCCCATTTTTCTGTAAAACCGAATTGGATCTCTTACCTCCCCATATATATGGATGGAATTTAGTTTGCAACTGAACAGAAATTTTCTGTTCCCAACAAGCTATGTGAAGGACGGTTTCACACACTCTTATCTCTCAGAACTGAGCATGGGGAAAGACTTTCGTTCATCTAGCACAAAGGAAAATGTTTGCAGGAGAAAATTTACTGTGGTTTCTCAGTCTGTTTCCTAGAGTTGTTTTCAATTTCCTGCTTTTTCACTGTAAAACCCTGTTGGAGATAGTACCTACCCATATAAATGTATGGATTTTAGTTTGCAATTGAAAAGTAACTTTGTTTTCCCAACAAGCTAGTTGAACTACGGCTTTCACACACATATCTCTCAGACATGAGCATGGGGAGAGAAGTTCTTTTATCTAACAGAAATGGAACTGGTTGAAAGGGAAATTATTACTATGATTTCTCAGTCTGTTTCCTAGTTGGGGTTGGATTTTCCTGCAGTTTTCACTGTAAAGCAGAGTTGGAGCTGGTTCCTCCCCATATATACGTATGGACAGAATTTTGCAACCGAAAAGAAACTTTTTGTTCCCAACAAGCTAGGTAAAGGACGGCTTTCACACACACTTATCTCTCAGAAATGAGCATGCGGAGAGACGTTCGTTCATCTAGAACAAAAGAACGGTATGCAGGGGAAACTTTTACTCTGGATTCTCAGGTATTTCCCTGATGCCGGTTTGAATTTCCTGCAAGTTTTTCAGTGAAAACGAGTTGGATGTAGTACCACCCCTAATATATGAATGGAGTGTAGTTTGCAACTAAAAAGTATCTTTGTGTTTCCAACAAGCTATGTGAAGGCGGCTTTCACACACACTTTTCATACAGAACTGAGCATGGGGAGAGACATTCGTTCATCTAGTACAAAGGGAAACGGTAGCAGGAGAAACTTTAACTCAGGTTTCTCAGTCTGTTTCCTAGTGCCAGTTTGAAGTTCCTGCAGTTTCACTGTAAAACCTAGTTGGAGCTACTACCTCCCCATATATATGTACGGATTGGAGTTTGCACCTGAAAAGAAACTTTGTGTTCCCAACAAGTTAAATGAAGGACGGCTTTCACACCACTTACCTCTCAGAACTGAGCATGAGGAGAGACGTTCTTTCATCTAGCACAAAGGAAAGTTTTGCAGAAGAATCTTTTACACTGGTTTCTCAGTCTGTTTCCTAGTGCCGGTTAGAAGTTCCTGCAGTTTTCACTGTAAAACGGAGTTGGAGCTTGTACCTCCCCATATATATGAATGCAGTGGAGTTTGCAAATGAAAAGAACCTTATTGTTCCCAACATTCTAGGTGAAGTACGTCTTTCACACACCATTATCTCTCTGAACTGAGCATGTGGAGAGACTTTTGTTCAACTAGCTCAAACGGAACAGTTTGCAGGAGAAACTTTTACTCTGGTTTCTCAGTCTGTTTCCTAGTGCCAGTTTGAAGTTCCTTCAGTATTCACTGTAAAACCGAGTTGGAATATTACCTCCCTATATATCTGTAAGGATTGGAGTTTGCACCTGAAAGAAACTTTGTGTTCCCAACAAGCTATGTGAAGGACGGCTTTCACACACAGTTAACTCTCAGAAATGAGCATGTGGAGAGACGTTCGTTCATCTAGCACCAAGTGAACGGGTTGCACGAGAAACGTTTACTCTAGTTTCACTGTCTGTTTCCAAGTGCCAGTTTGATGTCCCTACAGTTTTCATTCTAAAACCAAGTTGGATCTAGTACCTTCCTATATATATGTATGGAGTGGATTTTGCACCCAAAAGGAACTTTGTGTTCCCAGCAAGCTAGGTGAAGTACGGCTTTCACACACAATTATCTCTCAGAAGTGAGCATGTGGAGAGACGTTCGTTCATCTAGCACAAAGGGAACAGGTTGCAGGAGAAATTTTTACTCTGGTTCCTCAGTCTGTTTCCTAGTACCGGTTTGAATTTCCTGCAGTTTTCACTGTAAAACCGAGTTAGAGTAGTACCTCCCTATATATCTGTAAGGATTGGAGTTTGCACCTGAAAGAATCTTTGTGTTCCCAACAAGCTATGTGAAGGACGGCTTTCACAAACACTTAACTCTCAGAAATGAGCATGTGGAGAGACGTTCGTTCATCTAGCACCAAGGGAACGGGTTGCAGGAGAAACGTTTACTCTAGTTTCACAGTCTGTTTCCAAGTGCTAGTTTGAAGTTCGTACAGTTTTCATTGTAAACCGAGTTGGATCTACTACCTCCCGATATATATGTATGGAGGGTAATTTGCAACTTAAAAGAAACTCTGTGTTCCCAACAAGCCAGGTGAAGGAGGACTTTCACACACACATATCTCTCAGAACTGAGAATGTGGAGAGAATTTCGTTCATTCAGCACAAACAGAAATGTTTGCAGTAAAACATTTGTTCTGGTTTCTCAGTCTGTTTCCTTGTTACAGTTTGAAGTTCCTGCTGTTTTCACTGTAAAATGGAGTTGGAGTTGTACGTCCCCATATAAATGTAAGGAGTGCAGTTTGCTACTGAAAAGAAACTTTGTGTTCCCAACATGCTAGGTGAAGAATGGCTTTCACACACACTTATCTCTAAGGAATGAGCATGGGGAGAGACGTTCGTTCATCTAGCACAAAGGGAACGGTTTGCAGGAGAATCTTTTACTCTGGTTTCTCTGTCTGTTTCCTATTGCCTGTTTGAAATTCCAGCAATTTTCACTGTAAAACGGAGTTGGAGCTAGTATCTCCCCATATATATTTATGGAGAGTTGTTTGCAACTGTAAACGATCTTTGTGTTCCCAACAAGCAAAGTGAAGTAAGGCTTTCACACACACTTATATCTCATAACAGTGCATGTATAGAGACTTTCGTTCATCTACCACATGGAACAGTTTGTAGGGAAAGATTTACTCTGGTTTCTCAGTATGTTTCCTAGTGCCGGTTTGAAGTTCCTGCAGTTTTCACTGTAAAACGGTGTTGGAACTTGTAGCACAAATATATATGTATGGAGTGAAGTTGGTAAGTTAAAAGAATCTTTGTTTTCCCAACAAACTAGTTGAAGGACTGCTTTCATACACAGTTATCTCTCAGAACTTAGCATGTGGAGAGACTTTCGTTCATCCAGCAAAAATGGAACGGTTTGCAGGAGAAATTATTTCTCTGGTTTCTCAGTCATTTTCCTAGTGCCGGTTTGAAGTTCCTGCAGTTTTCACTGTAAAACGGTGTTGCAGCTTTTACCACCCTTATACAACTATTGAGTTTAGTTTGCAAATGAAAAGAAACTATGTGTTCCCAACAAGCTAGGTGAAGGACGGCTTTCATACACACATATATTTCTCAGAACTTAGCATGTGCTGACACGTTCGTTCATCTAGCAAAAAGGGAACCGTTTGAAGGAAAAACTTTAACTCTGTTTTCTCAGTTTGTTTACAAATGGCAGTTTGACTTTCCTGAAGTTTTCACTTTAAACCATGTTGGAAATTGTACATACACATATATATGTATGGAGTGTAGTTTGCAACTCTAAAGATACTTTGTGTCAGAACATGCTAGGTGAATGACTGCTTTCACACACACTTACCTCACAGAAATGAACATGTGGAGAGACTTTCATTCATCTAGCACAACGGGAACTTGTTGAAGGAGAAAATTTTCACAGGTTTCTCAGTCTGTTTCCTAGCCCCTTTTTTAATTCCTGCAGTTTTCACTGTAAAACGGAGTTGGAATTTTACCTCCTCAAATACATGTATGGAGTGTATTATGCAACTGAAAAGAAACTTTGTGTTCCCAAAAATCTAGGTGAAGAACGGCTATCACACACATTTATCTCTCAGAATTGAGCATGGGGAGAGACATACGTTCATCAAGCATAAATGGAAAGGGTTGCAGTAGAAACTTTTACTCTGGTTTCTCAGTATTTTTCATAGTACCGGTTTGAAGTTCCTACAGTTTTCAATGTAAAACATAGTTGGAGCTAGTACGTCCCCATATATATGTATGGAGTGTAGTTTGCAACTTAAAATATACTTTGTGTTCCCAACAAGCTAGGTGAAAGATGGCTTTCACACACACTTATCTCTCAGAAATGAGCATGGGGTGAGACTTTCGTTCATGTTGCACAAATGGAACTGTTTGCTGGAGAAATTATTACTCTGGTTTCTCAGTACTTTTCCTAGATTCCATTTGCACTTCCTGCAGTTTTCACTGTAAAATCGAGGTGGAGATTGTACCTCCCCATATATACGTATGGATTCTAGTTTGCAACTGAAAAGAAATTTTGCGTTCCCAACAAGCTAGGTAAAGTACGGCATTCACACTCAGTTATCTCTCAGAACTGAGAATTTGGAAAGAAATTCGTTCATGTATACAAAGGGAAATGGTTGCTATATAAACTTTTGCTCTGTTTTCTCAGTCTGTTTCATTGTTCCAGTTTGAATTTCCTGCAGTTTTCACTTTAAACCCGATTGGGAGCTAGTACTTCCCCATATATATGTATGGAGTGGAGATAGCAAATGAAAAGAAACTTTGTGTTCCCAACAAGCTAGGTGAAGGACGGATTTCACTCACAATTATATATCATAACAGTGCATGTGGAGAGAATTTCATTCATCTCGCACAAAAGGATCGGGTTGCAGGAGAAACTATTACTCTGGGTTCTCAGTCTGTTTCCTTGTGCCGGTGTGATATTCCCCCATTTTTACTGTAAAACCGAATTGGATCTCTTACCTCCCCATATATATGGATGGAATTTAGTTTGCAACTGAAAAGGAACTTTCTGTTCCCAACAAGCTATGTGAAGGACGGTTTCACACACTCTTATCTCTCAGAACTGAGCATGGGGAAAGTCTTTCGTTCATCTAGCACAAAGGAAAATGTTTGCAGGAGAAAATTTACTGTGGTTTCTCAGTCTGTTTCCTAGAGTTGTTTTCAATTTCCTGCATTTTTCACTGTAAAACCCTGTTGGAGATAGTACCTACCCATATAAATGTATGGATTTTAGTTTGCAATTGAAAAGTAACTTTGTTTTCCCAACAAGCTAGTTGAATTACGGCTTTCACACACACACATATCTCTCAGACATGAGTATGGGGAGAGAAGTTCGTTTATCTAACAGAAATGGAACTGGTTGCAAGAGAAATTATTACTATGATTTCTCAGTCTGTTTCCTAGTTGGGGTTGGATTTTCCTGCAGCTTTCACTGTAAAGCAGAGTTGGAGCTGGTTCCTCCCATATATACGTATGGACAGAATTTTGCAACCGAAAAGAAACTTTTTGTTCCCAACAAGCTAGGTAAAGGACGGCTTTCACACACACTTATCTCTCAGAAATGAGCATGGGGAGAGACGTTCGTTCATCTAGCACAAAAGAACGGTATGCAGGGGAAACTTTTACTCTGGATTCTCAGGTATATCCCTGATGCCGGTTTGAATTTCATGCAGGTTTTTCAGTAGAAACGAGTTGAATGTAGTACCTCCCCTAATATATGAATGGAGTGTAGTTTGCAACTAAAAAGTATCTTTGTGTTTCAAACAAGCTATGTGAAGGCGGCTTTCACACACACTTTTCACACAGAACTGAGCATGGGGAGAGACATCCGTTCATCTAGTACAAATGGAAACGGTAGCAGGAGAAACTTTAACTCAGGTTTCTCAGTCTGTTTCCTAGTGCCAGTTTGAAGTTCCTGCAGTTTCACTGTAAAACCGAGTTGGAGCTAGTACCTCCCCATATATATGTATGGATTGGAGTTTGCACCTGAAAAGAATCTTTGTGTTCCCAACAAGTTAAGTGAAGGACGGCTTTCACACCACTTACCTCTCAGAACTGAGCATGAGGAGAGACGTTCTTTCATCTAGCACAAAGGGAAAGGTTTGCAGAAGAAACTTTTACACTGGATTCTCAGTCTGTTTCCTAGTGCTGGTTTGATGTTACTGCAGTTTTCACTGTAAATCCAAGTTGGAGCTTGTACCTCCCCATATATATGAATGGAGTGGAGTTTGCAAATGAAAAGAACCTTTTTGTTCCCAACATTCTAGGTGAAGTACGTCTTTCACACACCATTATCTCTCTGAACTGAGCATGTGGAGAGACTTTTGTTCATCTAGCTCAAACGGAACAGGTTGCAGGAGAAACTTTTACTCTGGATTCTCAGTCTGTTTCCTAGTGCCAGTTTGAAATTCCTGCAGTTTTCACTGTAAAACCGAGTTGGAGTATTACCTCCCTATATATATGTATGGAGTGGAGTTTGCACATGAAAGAAACTTTGTGTTTCCCAACAAGCTATGTGAAGGACGGCTTTCACACACACTTAACTCTCAGAAATGAGCATGTGGAGAGACGTTCGTTCATCTAGCACCAAGTGAACGGGTTGGCAGGGAAACGTTTACTCTAGTTTCACTGTCTGTTTCCAAGTGCCAGTTTGAAGTTCCTACAGTTTTCATTGTAAAACCGAGTTGGATCTATTACCTCCCTATATATATGTTTGGAGAGGATTTTGCACCCAAAATGAACTTTGTGTTCCCAGCAAGCTAGGTGAAGTACGGCTTTCACACACAGTTATCTCTCAGAACTGAGCATTTGGAGAGACTTTCGTTCATCTAGCACAAAGGGAACGGGTTGCAGGAGAAACTTTTACTCTGGTTTCTCAGTCATTTTCCTAGTGCCGGTTTGAAGTTCCTGCAGTTTTCACTGTAAAACGGAGTTGCAGCTAGTACCAACCATATATAAGTATTGAGTTTAGTTTGCAACATAAAGAAACTATGTGTTCCCAACAAGCTAGGTGAAGGACGGCTTTCATACACACATATATTTCTCAGACCTTAGCATGTGCTGACACGTTCGTTCATCTAGCAAAAGGGAACCGTTTGAAGGAAAACCTTTTACCTGTGTTTTCTCAGTTTGTTTACAAATGGCAGTTTGAATTTCCTGAAGTTTTCACTTTAAACCGTGTTGGAAATTGTATATACACATATATATGTATGGAGTGTAGTTTGCAACTCTAAAGATACTTTGTGTCAGAACATGCTAGGTGAATGACTGCTTTCACACACACTTACCACACAGAAATGAACATGTGGAGAGACGTTCATTCATCTAGCACAACGGGAACTCGTTGCAGGAGAAAATTTTCACAGGTTTCTCAGTCTTTTTCCTAGCGCCTTTTGTAATTCCTGCAGTTTTCACTGTAAAACGGAGTTGGAGTTTTACCTCCACAAATATATGTATGGAGTGTAGTATGCAACTGAAAAGAAACTATGTGTTCACAAAAATCTAGGTGAAGAACGGCTTTCACACACACATATCTCTCAGAATTGAGCATGGGGAGAGACTTTCATTCATCTTGCACAAATGGAACGGTTTGCAGGAGAAACTATTACTCCTGGTTTCTCAGTATTTTACCTGGATTCCATTTGAAGTTCCCTGCAGTTTTCACTGTAAATCTAGGTGGAAATTGTACCTCCCCATATATATGTATGGAGTGTAGTTTGCAACTGAAAAGAAACTTTGTGTTCCCAACAAGCTAGGTAAAGTATGGCTTTCACACACAGTTATCTCTCAGAAATGAGATTTTGGAAAGAATTTCGTTCATGTATCACAAAGGGAAATGTTTGCTGTATAAACTTTTGCTCTGTTTTCTCAGTCTGTTTCACTGTTCCAGTTTGAATTTCCTGCAGTTTTCACTTTAAACCCGATTGGGAGCTAGTACTTCCCCATATATATG
>NC_045697.1:119392543-119475277 GCF_009834535.1 Camelus ferus | reverse complement strand
GCTTTCACACACATTTATCTCTCAGAATTGAGCATGGGGAGAGACATACGTTCATCAAGCATAAATGGAAAGGGTTGCAGTAGAAACTTTTACTCTGGTTTCTCAGTATTTTCATAGTACCGGTTTGAAGTTCCTACAGTTTTCAATGTAAAACCTAGTTGGAACTAGTACCTCCCCATATATATGTATGGAGTGTAGTTTGCAACTTAAATATACTTTGTGTTCCCAACAAGCTAGGTGAAAGACGGCTTTCACACACACTTATCTCTCAGAAATGAGCATGGGGTGAGACTTTCGTTCATCTTGCACAAACGGAACTGTTTGCAGGAGAAATTATTACTCTGGTTTCTCAGTATTTTTCCTAGATTCCATTTGAATTTCTTCAGTTTTCACTGTAAAATCGAGGTGGAAATTGTACCTCCCCATATATATGTATGGAGTGTAGTTTGCAACTGAAAAGAAATTTTGTGTTCCCAACAAACAAGGTAAAGTACGGCTTTCAAACTCAGTTATCTCTCAGAACTGACAATGTGGAAAGAATTTCGTTCATGTATACAAAGGGAAATGGTTGCTGTATAAACTTTGGCTCTGTTTTCTCAGTCTGTTTCATTGTTCCAGTTTGAATTTCCTGCAGTTTTCACTTTAAACCCGATTGGGAGCTAGTACTTCCCATATATATGTATGGAGTGGAGTTTGCAAATGAAAAGAAACTGTGTCCCCAACAATCTAGGTGAAGGACGGTTTTCACTCACAATTATATTTCATAACAGTGCATGTGGAGAGAAATTCGTTCATCTCGCACAAATGGATCGGGTTGCAGGAGAAACTTTTACTCTGGGTTCTCAGTCTGTTTTCCTTGTGCCGGTTTGATATTCCCACATTTTTCACTGTAAAACCGAATTGGAATCTCTTACCTCCCCATATATATGGATGGAATTTAGTTGCAACTGAACAGAAACTTTCTGTTCCCAACAAGCTATGTGAAGGACGGTTTCACACACTCTTATCTCTCAGAACTGAGCATGGGGAAAGACTTTCGTTCATCTAGCACAAAGGAAAATGTTTGCAGGAGAAAATTTACTGTGGTTTCTCAGTCTGTTTCCTACAGTTGTTTCCAATTTCCTGTATTTTTCACTGTAAAACCCTGTTGGAGATAGTACCTACCCATATAAATGTATGGATTTTAGTTTGCAATTGAAAAGTAACTTTGTTTTTCCCAACAAGCTAGTTGAACTACGGCTTTCACCACACAATATCTCTCAGACATGAGCATGGGGAGAGAAGTTCGTTTATCTAACAGAAATGGAACTGGTTGCAAGAGAAACTATTACTATGATTTCTCAGTCTGTTTCCTATTTCCGGTTGGATTTTCCTGCAGTTTTCACTGTAAAGCAGAGTTGAAGCTGGTTCCTCCCCATATATACGTATGGACAGAATTTTGCAACCGAAAAGAAACTTTTTGTTTCCAACAAGCTAGGTAAAGGACGGCTTTCACACACACTTATCTCTCAGAAATGAGCATGCGGAGAGACGTACGTTCATCTAGCACAAAAGGAACGGTATGCAGGGGAAACTTTAACTTTGGTTCTCAGTCTGTTTCCTGGTGCCAGTTTGAAGTTCCTGCAGTTTCACTGTAAAACCGAGTTGGAGCTAGTACCTCCCCATATATATGTATGGATTGGAGTTTGCACCTTAAAAGAAACTTTGTGTTCCCAACAAGTTAAATGAAGGACGGCTTTCACACCTCTTACCTCTCAGAACTGAGCATGAGGAGAGTCGTTCTTTCATCTAGCACAAAGGGAACGGTTTGCAGAAGAAACTTTTACACTGGTTTCTCAGTCTGTTTCCTAGTGCCGGTTAGAAGTTCCTGCAGTTTCACTGTAAAACGGAGTTGGAGCTTGTACCTCCCCGTATATATGAATGGAGTGGAGTTTGCAAATGAAAAGAACCTTTTGTTCCCAACATTCTAGGTGAAGGACGTCTTTCAAACACCATTATCTCTCTGAAATGAGGTTGTGGAGAGACCTTGTTCATCTAGAACAAAGGGAACAGGTTTCAGGAGAAACTTTTACTCTGGTTTCTCAGTCTGTTTCCTAGTGCCAGTTAGAAGTTCCTGCAGTTTTCACTGTAAAACCGAGGTGGAGTAGTACCTCCCTATATATATGTATGGAGTGGAGTTTGCACATGAAAGAAACTTTGTGTTCCAACAAGCTATGTGAAGGACGGCTTTCACACACACTTAACTCTCAGAAATGAGGCATTTGGAGAGACTTTCGTTCATCTAGCACAAAGGGAACGGGTTGCAGGAGCAACTTTTACTCTGGTTTCTCAGTCTGTTTCCTAGTGCCGGTTGAAGCTACTACAGTTTTCACTGTAAAACCGAGTTGGAGCTAGTGCCTCCCCCATATATATGTATGGAGTGGAGTTTGCAACTGAAAAGAAACTTGTGTTCCCAACAAGATAGGTGAAGGACGGCTTTCACACACAATTATCTCTCAGACCTGAGCATGTGGAGAGACGTTCGTTCATCTAGCACAAAGGGAAAATTTACAGGAGAAACTTTTACTCTGGTTTCTAAGTCTGTTTCCTAGTGCCGGATTGAAGTTCCTGTATTTTTCACTGTAAAACTGTGTTGGATCTAGTACCTCCCCTTATATATGTATGGTATGGCTTTGCAACTGAAAAGAATCTTTGTCTTCCTAACAAGCTTGTGAATGACGGATTTCACACTCACTTATTGTCTCAGAACTGAGCATGTGGAGAGACGTTCCTTCATCTAGCACAATGGAAAAGTGTGTTTCAGGAGAAATTTTTACTCTGGTTTCTCAGTCTGTTTCCTAGTGCCGGTTTGAAGTACCTGCAGTTTTCACTGTAAAACAGATTTCGGAGCTAGTACCTCCCCGTAATATATTATGGAGTGGAGATAGCAACTGAAAAAGATAACTTTGTATTCTCAACAAGCTAGTTGAAGGATGGCTTTCAGCACACACTTATCTCTCAGGAATGAGCATGGGGAGAGACGTTCGGTTCATCGAGCACAAAGGGAACGGGTCTGCAGGAGAATCTTTTTACTCTGGTTTCTCTGTCTGTTGTCATTGCCTGTTTGAAATCCAGCAGTTTTCACTGTAAAACGGAGTTGTGAGCTAGTACCTCCCCTATATAATTATGGAGAGTTGTTTGGCAACTGGAAACGATCTTTGTGTTCCCAAAAAGCAAAGTGAAGTAAGGCTTTTCACACACTCTTATATCTCATAGAGTGCATGTAGAGATACTTTCGTTCATCTACCACATGGAACGGTTTGTAGGAGAAAGTTTACTCTGGTTTCTCATTATGTTTCCTAGTGCCGGTTTGAAGTTCCTGCAGTTTTCACTGTAAAACGGTGTTGGAACTTGTAGCACAAATATATATGTATGGAGTGAAGTTGGTAAGTTAAAGAATCTTTGTTTTCCCAACAAACTAGTTGAAGGACTGGCTTTCATACACAGTTATCTCTCAGAACTTAGCATGTGGAGAGACTTTCGTTCATCCAGCACAAATGGAACGGTTTGCAGGAGAAATTATTACTCTGGTTTCTCAGTCATTTTCCTAGTGCCGGTTTGAAGTTCCTGCAGTTTTCACTGTAAAACGGATTTGCAGCTTTTACCACCCGTATATAAGTTTTGAGTTTAGTTTGCACCTGAAAAGAAACATTGTGTTCCCAACAAGCTAGGTGAAGGACGGCTTTCATACACACATATATTTCTCAGAACTTAGCATGTGCTGACACGTTCGTTCATCTAGCAAAAAGGGAACCGTTTTAAGGAAAAACTTTTAGTCTGTTTTCTCAGTTTGTTTACAAATGGCAGTTTGAATTTCCTGAAGTTTTCACTTTAAACCGTGTTGGAAATTGTACATACACATATATATGTATGGAGTGTAGTTTGCATCTCTAAAGAAACTTTGTGTCATAACATGCTAGGTGAATGACTGCTTTCACACACACTTACCTCACAGAAATGAACATGTGGAGAGACGTTCATTCATCTAGCACAACGGGAACTTGTTGAAGGAGAAAATTTTCACAGGTTTCTCAGTCTGTTTCCTAGCCCCTTTTATAATTCCTGCAGTTTTCACGGTAAAACGGAGTTGGAATTTTACCTCCTCAAATACATGTATGGAGTGTATTATGCAACTGAAAAGAAACTTTGTGTTCCCAAAAATCTAGGTGAAGAACGGCTATCACACACATTTATCTCTCAGAATTGAGCATGGGGAGAGACATACGTTCATCAAGCATAAATGGAAAGGGTTGCAGTAGAAACTTTTACTCTGGTTTCTCAGTATTTTTCATAGTACCGGTTTGAAGTTCCTACAGTTTTCAATGTAAAACATAGTTGGAGCTAGTACCTCCCCATATATATGTATGGAGTGTAGTTTCCAACTTAAAATATACTTTGTGTTCCCAACAAGCTAGGTGAAAGATGGCTTTCACACACACTTATCTCTCAGAAATGAGCATGGGGTGAGACTTTCATTCATGTTGCACAAATGGAACTGTTTGCTGGAGAAATTATTACTCTGGTTTCTCAGTATTTTTCCTAGATTCCATTTGCACTTCCTGCAGTTTTCACTGTAAAATCGAGGTGGAGATTTTACCTCCCCATATATACGTATGGAGTCTAGTTTGCAACTGAAAAGAAACTTTGTGTTCCCAACAAGCTAGGTAAAGTACGGCATTCACACTCAGTTATCTCTCAGAACTGAGAATGTGGAAAGAAATTCGTTCATGTATACAAAGGGAAATGGTTGCTATATAAACTTTTGCTCTGTTTTCTCAGTCTGTTTCATTGTTCAAGTTTGAATTTCCTGCAGTTTTCACTTTAAACCCGATTGGGAGCTAGTACTTCCCCATATATATGTATGGAGTGGAGATTGCAAATGAAAAGAAACTTGTGTTCCCAACAAGCTAGGTGAAGGACGGATTTCACTCACAATTATATATCATAACAGTGCATGTGGAGAGAATTTCGTTCATCTCGCACAAATGGATCGGGTTGCAGGAGAAACTTTACTCTGGGTTCTCAGTCTGTTTCCTTGTGCCGGTGTGATATTCCCCCATTTTTACTGTAAAACCGAATTGGATCTCTTACCTCCCCATATATATGGATGGAATTTAGTTTGCAACTGAAAAGGAACTTTCTGTTCCCAACAAGCTATGTGAAGGACGGTTTCACACACTCTTATCTCTCAGAACTGAGCATGGGGAAAGACTTTCGTTCATCTAGCACAAAGGAAAATATTTGCAGGAGAAAATTTACTGTGGTTTCTCAGTCTGTTTCCTAGAGTTGTTTTCAATTTCCTGCATTTTTCACTGTAAAACCCTGTTGGAGATAGTACCTACCCATATAAATGTATGGATTTTAGTTTGCAATTGAAAAGTAACTTTGTTTTCCCAACAAGCTAGTTGAACTACGGCTTTCACACACACATATCTCTCAGACATGAGTATGGGGAGAGAAGTTCGTTTATCTAACAGAAATGGAACTGGTTGCAAGAGAAATTATTACTATGATTTCTCAGTCTGTTTCCTAGTTGGGGTTGGATTTTCCTGCAGCTTTCACTGTAAAGCAGAGTTGGAGCTGGTTCCTCCCCATATATACGTATGGACAGAATTTTGCAACCGAAAAGAAACTTTTTGTTCCCAACAAGCTAGGTAAAGGACGGCTTTAACACACACTTATCTCTCAGAAATGAGCATGGGGAGAGACGTTCGTTCATCTAGCACAAAAGAACGGTATGCAGGGGAAACTTTTACTCTGGATTCTCAGGTATTTCCCTGATGCCGGATTGAATTTCATGCAGGTTTTTCAGTAGAAACGAGTTGAATGTAGTACCTCCCCTAATATATGAATGGAGTGTAGTTTGCAACAAAAAAGTATCTTTGTGTTTCAAACAAGCTATGTGAAGGCGGCTTTCACACACACTTTTCACACAGAACTGAGCATGGGGAGAGACATCCGTTCATCTAGTACAAAGGGAAACGGTAGCAGGAGAAACTTTAACTCAGGTTTCTCAGTCTGTTTCCTAGTGCCAGTTTGAAGTTCCTGCAGTTTCACTGTAAAACCGAGTTGGAGCTAGTACCTCCCCATATATATGTATGGATTGGAGTTTGCACCTGAAAAGAATCTTTGTGTTCCCAACAAGTTAAGTGAAGGACGGCTTTCACACCACTTACCTCTCAGAACTGAGCATGAGGAGAGACGTTCTTTCATCTAGCACAAAGGGAAAGGTTTGCAGAAGAAACTTTTACACTGGTTTCTCAGTCTGTTTCCTAGTGCTGGTTTGATGTTACTGCAGTTTTCACTGTAAATCCGAGTTGGAGCTTGTACCTCCCCATATATATGAATGGAGTGGAGTTTGCAAATGAAAAGAACCTTTTTGTTCCCAACATTCTAGGTGAAGTACGTCTTTCACACACCATTATCTCTCTGAACTGAGCATGTGGAGAGACTTTTGTTCATCTAGCTCAAACGGAACAGGTTGCAGGAGAAACTTTTACTCTGGATTCTCAGTCTGTTTCCTAGTGCCAGTTTGAAATTCCTGCAGTTTTCACTGTAAAACCGAGTTGGAGTATTACCTCCCTATATATATGTATGGAGTGGAGTTTGCACATGAAAGAAACTTTGTGTTCCCAACAAGCTATGTGAAGGACGGCTTTCACACACACTTAACTCTCAGAAATGAGCATGTGGAGAGACGTTCGTTCATCTAGCACCAAGTGAACGGGTTGCAGGGAAACGTTTACTCTAGTTTCACTGTCTGTTTCCAAGTGCCAGTTTGAAGTTCCTACAGTTTTCATTGTAAAACCGAGTTGGATCTATTACCTCCCTATATATATGTATGGAGAGGATTTTGCACCCAAAAGGAACATTGTGTTCCCAGCAAGCTAGGTGAAGTACGGCTTTCACACACAGTTATCTCTCAGAACTGAGCATTTGGAGAGACTTTCGTTCATCTAGCACAAAGGGAACGGGTTGCAGGAGAAACTTTTACTCTGGTTTCTCAGTCATTTTCCTAGTGCCGGTTTGAAGTTCCTGCAGTTTTCACTGTAAAACGGAGTTGCAGCTAGTACCAACCATATATAAGTATTGAGTTTAGTTTGCAACAGTAAAGAAACTATGTGTTCCCAACAAGCTAGGTGAAGGACGGCTTTCATACACACATATATTTCTCAGACCTTAGCATGTGCTGACACGTTCGTTCATCTAGCAAAAAGGGAACCGTTTGAAGGAAAACCTTTTACTGTGTTTTCTCAGTTTGTTTACAAATGGCAGTTTGAATTTCCTGAAGTTTTCACTTTAAACCGTGTTGGAAATTGTATATACACATATATATGTATGGAGTGTAGTTTGCAACTCTAAAGATACTTTGTGTCAGAACATGCTAGGTGAATGACTGCTTTCACACACACTTACCACACAGAAATGAACATGTGGAGAGACGTTCATTCATCTAGCACAACGGGAACTCGTTGCAGGAGAAAATTTTCACAGGTTTCTCAGTCTTTTTCCTAGCGCCTTTTGTAATTCCTGCAGTTTTCACTGTAAAACGGAGTTGGAGTGTTACCTCCACAAATATATGTATGGAGTGTAGTATGCAACTGAAAAGAAACTATGTGTTCACAAAAATCTAGGTGAAGAACGGCTTTCACACACACATATCTCTCAGAATTGAGCATGGGGAGAGACTTTCATTCATCTTGCACAAATGGAACGGTTTGCAGGAGAAACTATTACTCTGGTTTCTCAGTATTTTACCTGGATTCCATTTGAAGTTCCTGCAGTTTTCACTGTAAATCTAGGTGGAAATTGTACCTCCCCATATATATGTATGGAGTGTAGTTTGCAACTGAAAAGAAACTTTGTGTTCCCAACAAGCTAGGTAAAGTATGGCTTTCACACACAGTTATCGTCTCAGAAATGAGATTTTGGAAAGAATTTCGTTCATGTATCACAAAGGGAAATGTTTGCTGTATAAACTTTTGCTCTGTTTTCTCAGTCTGTTTCATTGTTCCAGTTTGAATTTCCTGCAGTTTTCACTTTAAACCCGATTGGGAGCTAGTACTTCCCCATATATATGAAAGGAGTGGAGTTGGCCAATGAAAAGAAACTTTGTGTTCCCAACAAGCTAGGTGAAGGACGGATTTCACTCACAATTATATTTCATAACAGTGCATGTGGAGAGAATTTCGTTCATCTCGCACAAATGGATCAGGTTGCAGGAGAAATTTTTACTCTGGGTTCTCAGTCTGTTTACATGTGCCGGTTTGGAATTCCCTCATTTTTCACGGTAAAACTGAATTGGATCTCTTACCTCCCCAGATATATGTATGGAATTAATTTGCAACTGAACAGAAACTTTCTGTTCCCAACAAGCTATGTGAAGGACGGTTTCACACTCTCTTATCTCTCAGAACTGAGCATGGGGAAAGACTTTCGTTCATCTAGCACAAAGGAAAATGTTTGCAGGGGAAAATTTACTGTGGTTTCTCAGTCTGTTTCCTAGAGTTGTTTTTAAATTTCCTGCATTTTTCACTGTAAAATCCTGTTGGAGATAGTACCTACCCATATAAATGTATGGATTTTAGTTTGCAATTGAAAAGTATCTTTGTTTTCCCAACAAGCTAGTTGAACTACGGCTTTCACACACACATATCTCTCAGACATGAGCATGGGGAGAGAAGTTCGTTTATCTAACAGAAATGGAACTGGTTGCAAGAGAAACTATTACTATGATTTCTCAGTCTGTTTCCTAGTTGGGGATGGATTTTCCTGCAGTTTTCACTGTAAAACAGATTTGGAGCTGGTTCCTCCCCATATATATGTATGGACAGAATTTTGTAACCGAAAAGAAACTTTTTGTTCCCAACAAGCTAGGTAAAGGACGTCTTTCACACACACTTATCTCTCAGAAATGAGCATGGTGAGAGACGTTCATTCATCTAGCACAAAAGGAACGGTATGCAGGGAAAACTTTTACTCTGGATTTTAAGTTTATTTCCTTATGCCGGTTTGAATTTCCTGCAGTTTTTTCAGTAAAAACGAGTTGGATGTAGTACCTCCCCTAATATATGAATGGAGTGTAGTTTGCAACTAAAAAGAATCTTTGTGTTTCCAACAAGCTATGTGAAGGCTGCTTTCACACACAATTTTCGCACAGAACTGAGCATGGGGAGAGACATTCGTTCATCTTGTACAAAGGGAACCGGTAGCAGGAGAAACTTTCACTCTGGTTTCTCATTCTGTTTCCAAGTGCCAGTTTGAAGTTCCTGCAGTTTCACTGTAAAACAGAGTTGGAGCTAGCACCTCCCCATATATATGTATGGATTGGAGTTTGCACATGGAAAGAAACTTTGTGTTCCCAACAAGTTAAGTGAAGGACGGCTTTCACACCACTTACCTCTCAGAACTGAGCATGAGGAGAGACGTTCTTTCATCTAGCACAAAGGGAACGGTTTGCAGAAGTAATTTTTACACTGGTTTATCAGTCTGTATCCTAGTGCCGGGTTGAAGTTCCTGCAGTTTTCACTGTAAACCCGAGGTGGGGTTTGTACCTCCCCGTATATATGAATGGAGTGGAGTTTGCAACTGAAAAGAACGTATTTGTTCCCAATATTCTAGGTAAAGGACGTCTTTCAAACACCATTATCTCTCTGAACTGAGCATGTGGAGAGACGTTTGTTCATCTAGCACAAAGGGAACAGGTGGCAGGAGAAACTTTTACTCTGGTTTCTCAGTCTGTTTCCTAGTGCCGGTTTGAAGTTCCTGCAGTTTTCACTGTAAAACTGAGTTGGAGTATTACCTCCCTATATATATGTATGGAGTGGAGTTTGCACATGAAAGAAACTTAGTGTTCCCAACAAGCTATGTGAAGGACGGCTTTCACACACACTTAACTCTCAGAAATGAGCATGTGGAGAGACGTACGTTCATCTAGCACCAAGGGAACGGGGTGCAGGATAAACAATTACTCTAGTTTCACAGTCTTTTTCCAAGTGGAAGTTTGAAGTTCCTACAGTTTTCATTGTAAAAACGAGTTGGATCTAGTACCTCCCTATATATATGTATGGAGTGGATTTTGCACCCGAAAGGAAACTTTGTGTTCCCAGCAAGCTAGGTGAAGTACGGCTTTCACACACACTTATCTCTCAGAACTGAGCATTTGGAGAGAATTTCGTTCAACTAACACAAAGCAAACGGGTTCCAGAAGAAACTATTACTCTGGTTTCTCAGACTGTTTCCTATTGCCAGTTTGAAGCTCCTGCAGTTTTCACTGTAAAACCGAGTTGGAGCTAGTGCCTCCCCATATATATGTATGGAGTGGAGTTTGCAACTGAAAAGAAACTTTGAGTACCCAACAAGATATGTGAAGGACGGCTTTCACACACAAAATTATCTCTCATATATGAGCATGTGG
This sequence comes from Camelus ferus, assembly GCF_009834535.1. Lineage (NCBI taxonomy): Eukaryota > Metazoa > Chordata > Mammalia > Artiodactyla > Camelidae > Camelus > Camelus ferus. The sequence continues at coordinate 119,464,821 of NC_045697.1, read as the reverse complement.
AGAGACGTTCGTTCATCTAGCACAAAGGTAAATGTTGCAGGAGAAACTTTTACTCTGGTTTCTAAGTCTGTTTCCTAGTGCTGGATTGAAGTTCCTGTATTTTTCACTGTAAAACTGTGTTGGATCTAGTACCTCCCGTTATATATGTATGGTGTGGGTTTGCAACTGAAAAGAATCTTTTTCTTCCTAACAAGCTTGTGAATGACGGCTTTCACACTCACTTATCTCTCAGAACTGAGCATGTGGAGAGTCGTTCGTTCATCTAGCACAATGGAACGTGTTGCAGGAGAAATTTTTACTCTGGTTTCTCAGTCTGTTTCCTAGTGCTGGTTTGAAGTTCCTGCAGTTTACACTGTAAAAGTGAGTTGGAGCCAGTACCTAACCATATATATGTATGGAGTCTAGTTTGCATCTGGAAAGAAACTTTGTGTTCCCAAAAAGCTAGGTGAAGGACGGCTTTCACTAAAACTTATCTCTCAGAACTGAGCATGTGGAGAGACGTTCGTTCATCTAGCACAAATGGAACGGGTTGCAGGAGAAAATTTTACACTGGCTTCTCAGTCTGTTTCCTAGTGCCGGTGTGCACATCCTGCAATTTTCACTGTAAAACCGAGTTGGTGTTGTACCTCCCTATATAAATGTATGGAGGGGGGTTTGGACCTGAAAAGAAACTTTGTGTTCCCAACAAGCTATTTGAAGGACGGCTTTCAAACACACTTAACTCTCAGAACTGAGCATGTGGAGAGACGTTCGTTCATCTAGCAACAAGAGAACGGGTTGCAGGAGATACTTTTACTCTGGTTTCTCATTCTGTTTCCTAGTGCCAGTTTGAATTTCCTGCAATTTTCACTGTAAAACAGAGTTGGAGCTAGACCCTTCCCATATATATATATATGGAGTGGAGTATGCAACTGAAAGAAACATTGTGTTCCCAACAAGCTAGGTGAAGGACGGCTTACATACACATTTATCTCTCAGAACTGAGCATGTGGAGAGACGTTCGTTCATCTAGCAAAAAGGGAACGGGTTGCAGTAGAAACTTTAACTCTGGTTTCTCAGTATTTTTCCTAGTACTGGTTTGAAGTTTCTACAATTTTCAATGTAAAACCTAGTTTGAGCTAGTACCTCCCCATATATAGGTATGGAGTGTAGTTTGCAACTTACAATATACTTTGTGTTCCCAACAAGCCAGGTGAAAAACGGCTTTCACACAAAATTATCTCTGAGAAATGAGCATGGGGTGAGACTTTCGTTCATCTTGCAAAAACGGAACGGTTTGCAGGAGAAACTCTTACTCTGATTTCTCAGTATTTTACCTAGATTCCATTTGAAGTTCCTGCAGTTTTCACTGTAAAATAGAGGTGGAGATTGTACCTCCCCATATATATGTATGGAGTGTAGTTTGCAACTGAAAAGGAACTATGTGTTCCCAACAAGCTAGGTAAAGTACGGCTTTCACACACATTTATCTCTCAGAACTGAGAATGTGGAAAGAATTTCGTTCATGTATCACAAAGGGAAATGGTGGCTGTATAAACTTTTGCTCTGTTTTCTCAGTCTGTTTCATTGTTCCAGTTTGAATTTCCTGCAGTTTTCACTTTAAACCCGATTGGGAGCTAGTACTTCTCCATATATATGTATGGAGTGGAATTTGCAAATGAAAAGATACTTTGTGTTCCCAACAAGCTAGGTGAAGGACGGATTTCCCTCACAATTATATTTCATAACAGTGCATGTGGAGAGAATTTCGTTCATCTCGCACAAAAGGATCGGGTTGCAGGAGAAACTTTTACTCTGGGTTCTCAGTCTGTTTACTTGTGCCGGTTTGAAATTCCCACATTTTTCACTTTAAAAAAGTTTTGGATCTCTTACCTCCGCATATATATGTATGGTGTGGTGTTTGCAACTGAAAAGAAACTATGTGTTCCCAACAAGCTAGGTGAAGGACGGCTTTCACACACAATTATCTCTCAGAACTGAGCATGTGGAGAGACGTTCGTTCATCTAGCACAAAGGAAACAGGTTGCAGGAGTAACTTTTACTCTGGTATCTAAGTCTGTATCTTAGTGCTGGTTTGAAGTTCCTGCAGTTTTCACTGTAAAACAGAGTTGGAACTAGTACCTGCCCATATATATTTATGGAGTTGGGATAGCAACTGAAAAGAAACTTTGTGTTCTCAACAAGCTAGTTGAAAGACGGCTTTAACAAACACTTATCTCTCAGAACTGAACATGTGGTAAGACGTTCGTTCATCTAACACAAATGGAAATGGTTGCAGTAGAAACTTTTACTCTGGTTTCTCACTCTGTTTCCTAGTTCCAGTTTGATGTTCCTGCATTTTTCACTGTAAAACCGAGTTGGAGCTTGTAACTCCCCGTATATATGAATGGAGTGGAGTTTGCAACTGAAAAAAACCTTTTTGTTCCCAACATTCAAGGAGAAGGACGTCTTTCACACACCCTTATCTCTCAGAACTGAGCATGTGGAGAGACGTTTGTTCATCTAGCACAAAGGGAACAGGTTGCAGGAGAAATTTTTACTCTGGTTCCTCAGTCTGTTTCCTAGTGCCGGTTTGAATTTCCTGCAGTTTTCACTGTAAAACCGAGTTAGAGTAGTACTTCCCTATATATCTGTAAGGGTTGGAGATTGCACCTGAAAGAAACTTTGTGTTCCCAACAAGCTATGTGAAGGACGGCTTTCACAAACACTTAACTCTCAGAAATGAGCATGTGGAGAGACGTTCGTTCATCTAGCACCAAGGGAACGGGTTGCAGGAGAAAAGTTTACTCTAGTTTCACAGTCTGTTTCCAAGTGCCAGTTTGAATTTCCTACAGTTTTCATTGTAAAAGAGTTGGATCTACTACCTCCCCATATGTATGTATGGAGGGTAATTTGCAACTGAAAAGAAACTTTGTGTTTCCTACAAGCCAGGTGAAGGAGGACTTTCACACACACATATCTCTCAGAACTGAGAATGTGGAGAGAAGATTGTTCATTCAGCACAAAGTGAAATGTTTGCATAAAAACATTTGCTCTGGTTTCTCAGTCTGTTTCCTTGTTACAGTTTGAAGTTCCTGCTGTTTTCACTGTAAAATGGAGATGCAGTTGTAAGTCCCCATATAAATATAAGGAGTGTAGTTTGCAACTGAAAACAAACTTTGTGTTCCCAACATGCTAGGTGAAGAATGGCTTTCACACACACTTATCTCTCAGGAATGAGCATGGGGAGAGACGTTCGTTCATCTAGCACAAAGGGAACGGTATGCAGGAGAATCTTTTACTCTGGTTTCTCTGTCTGTTTCCTATTGCCTGTTTGAAATTCCAGCAGTTTTCACTGTAAAACGGAGTTGGAGCTAGTACCTCCCCATATATATTTATGGAGAGTTGTTTGCAACTGGAAACGATCTTTGTGTTCCCAAAAAGCAAAGTGAAGTAAGGCTTTCACACACACTTATATCTCATAAGAGTGCATGTAGAGATACTTTCGTTCATCTACCACATGGAACGGTTTGTAGGAGAAAGTTTTACTCTGGTTTCTCATTATGTTTCCTAGTGCCGGTTTGAAGTTCCTGCAGTTTTCACTGTAAAACGGTGTTGGAACTTGTAGCACAAATATATATGTATGGAGTGAAGTTGGTAAGTTAAAGAATCTTTGTTTTCCCAACAAACTATTTGAAGGATGGCTTTCATACACAGTTATCTCTCAGAACTTAGCATGTGGAGAGACTTTCGTTCATCCAGCACAAATGGAACGGTTTGCAGGAGAAATTATTACTCTGGTTTCTCAGTCATTTTCCTAGTGCCGGTTTGAAGTTCCTGCAGTTTTCACTGTAAAACGGATTTGCAGCTTTTACCACCCGTATATAAGTTTTGAGTTTAGTTTGCACCTGAAAAGAAACATTGTGTTCCCAACAAGCTAGGTGAAGGACGGCTTTCATACACACATATATTTCTCAGAACTTAGCATGTGCTGACACGTTCGTTCATCTAGCAAAAAGGGAACCGTTTTAAGGAAAAACTTTTAGTCTGTTTTCTCAGTTTGTTTACAAATGGCAGTTTGAATTTCCTGAAGTTTTCACTTTAAACCGTGTTGGAAATTGTACATACACATATATATGTATGGAGTGTAGTTTGCATCTCTAAAGAAACTTTGTGTCATAACATGCTAGGTGAATGACTGCTTTCACACACACTTACCTCACAGAAATGAACATGTGGAGAGACGTTCATTCATCTAGCACAACGGGAACTTGTTGAAGGAGAAAATTTTCACAGGTTTCTCAGTCTGTTTCCTAGCCCCTTTTATAATTCCTGCAGTTTTCACTGTAAAACGGAGTTGGAGTTTTACCTCCTCAAATATATTTATGGATTGTATTATGAAACTGAAAAGAAACTTTGTGTTCCCAAAAATCTAGGTGAAGAACGGCTTTCACACACATTTATCTCTCAGAATTGAGCATGGGGAGAGACATACGTTCATCAAGCATAAATGGAAAGGGTTGCAGTAGAAACTTTTACTCTGGTTTCTCAGTATTTTTCATAGTACCGGTTTGAAGTTCCTACAGTTTTCAATGTAAAACCTAGTTGGAACTAGTACCTCCCCATATATATGTATGGAGTGTAGTTTGCAACTTAAAATATACTTTGTGTTCCCAACAAGCTAGGTGAAAGACGGCTTTCACACACACTTATCTCTCAGAAATGAGCATGGGGTGAGACTTTCGTTCATCTTGCACAAACGGAACTGTTTGCAGGAGAAATTATTACTCTGGTTTCTCAGTATTTTTCCTAGATTCCATTTGAATTTCCTGCAGTTTTCACTGTAAAATCGAGGTGGAAATTGTACCTCCCCATATATATGTATGGAGTGTAGTTTGCAGCTGAAAAGAAATTTTGTGTTCCCAACAAACAAGGTTAAGTACGGCTTTCAAACTCAGTTATCTCTCAGAACTGACAATGTGGAAAGAATTTCGTTCATGTATACAAAGGGAAATGGTTGCTGTATAAACTTTGGCTCTGTTTTCTCAGTCTGTTTCATTGTTCCAGTTTGAATTTCCTGCAGTTTTCACTTTAAACCCGATTGGGAGCTAGTACTTCCCCATATATATGTATGGAGTGGAGTTTGCAAATGAAAAGAAACTGTGTCCCCAACAATCTAGGTGAAGGACGGTTTTCACTCACAATTATATTTCATAACAGTGCATGTGGAGAGAAATTCGTTCATTTCGCACAAATGGATCGGGTTGCAGGAGAAACTTTTACTCTGGGTTCTCAGTCTGTTTCCTTGTGCCGGTTTGATATTCCCACATTTTTCACTGTAAAACCGAATTGGATCTCTTACCTCCCCATATATATGGATGGAATTTAGTTTGCAACTGAACAGAAACTTTCTGTTCCCAACAAGCTATGTGAAGGACGGTTTCACACACTCTTATCTCTCAGAACTGAGCATGGGGAAAGACTTTCGTTCATCTAGCACAAAGGAAAATGTTTGCAGGAGAAAATTTACTGTGGTTTCTCAGTCTGTTTCCTACAGTTGTTTCCAATTTCCTGTATTTTTCACTGTAAAACCCTGTTGGAGATAGTACCTACCCATATAAATGTATGGATTTTAGTTTGCAATTGAAAAGTAACTTTGTTTTCCCAACAAGCTAGTTGAACTACGGCTTTCACACACACATATCTCTCAGACATGAGCATGGGGAGAGAAGTTCGTTTATCTAACAGAAATGGAACTGGTTGCAAGAGAAACTATTACTATGATTTCTCAGTCTGTTTCCTATTTCCGGTTGGATTTTCCTGCAGTTTTCACTGTAAAGCAGAGTTGAAGCTGGTTCCTCCCCATATATACGTATGGACAGAATTTTGCAACCGAAAAGAAACTTTTTGTTCCCAACAAGCTAGGTAAAGGACGGCTTTCACACACACTTATCTCTCAGAAATGAGCATGCGGAGAGACGTACGTTCATCTAGCACAAAAGGAACGGTATGCAGGGGAAACTTTAACTTTGGTTTCTCAGTCTGTTTCCTGGTGCCAGTTTGAAGTTCCTGCAGTTTCACTGTAAAACCGAATTGGAGCTAGTACCTCCCCATATATATGTATGGATTGGAGTTTGCACCTTAAAAGAAACTTTGTGTTCCCAACAAGTTAAATGAAGGACGGCTTTCACACCTCTTACCTCTCAGAACTGAGCATGAGGAGAGTCGTTCTTTCATCTAGCACAAAGGGAACGGTTTGCAGAAGAAACTTTTACACTGGTTTCTCAGTCTGTTTCCTAGTGCCGGTTAGAAGTTCCTGCAGTTTTCACTGTAAAACGGAGTTGGAGCTTGTACCTCCCCGTATATATGAATGGAGTGGAGTTTGCAAATGAAAAGAACCTTTTTGTTCCCAACATTCTAGGTGAAGGACGTCTTTCAAACACCATTATCTCTCTGAAATGAGGTTGTGGAGAGACCTTTGTTCATCTAGAACAAAGGGAACAGGTTGCAGTATAAACTTTTACCCTGGTTTCTCAGTATTTTTCATAGTACCGGTTTGAAGTTCCTACAGTTTTCAATGTAAAACCTAGTTGGAGCTAGTACCTCCCCATATATATGTATGGAGTGTAGTTTGCAACTTAAAATATACTTTGTGTTCCCAACAAGCTAGGGAAAGACGGCTTTCACACACACTTATCTCTCAGAAATGAGCATGGGGTGAGACTTTCGTTCATCTTGCACAAACGGATTGTTTTGCAGGAGAAATTATTACTCTGGTTTCTCAGTATTTTTCCTAGATTCCATTTGAATTTCCTGCAGTTTTCACTGTAAAATCGAGGTGGAGATTGTACCTCCCCACATATATGTATGGAGTGTAGTTTGCAACTGAAAAGCAAATTTGTGTTCCCAACAAGCTAGGTAAACTACGGCTTTCACACACAGTTATCTCTCAGAACTGAGAATGTGGAAAGAAGTTCGTTCATGTATACAAAGGGAAGTGGTTACTGTATAAACTTTTGATCTGTTTTCTCAGTTTGTTTCATTGTTCCAGATTGAATTTCCTGCAGTTTTCACTTTAAACACGATTGGGAGCTAGTACCTCCCCATATATATGTATGGAGTGGAGTTTGCAAATGAAAAGAAACTTTGTGTTCCCAAAAAGCTATGTGAAGGACGGTTTTCACTCACAATTATATTTCATAACAGTGCATGTGGAGAGAAATTCGTTCATCTCGCACAAATGGTTCGGGTTGCAGGAGAAACTTTTACTCTGGGTTCTCAGTCTGTTTCCTTGTGCCGGTTTGATATTCCCCCATTTTTCACTGTAAAACCGAATTGGATCTCTTACATACCCATATATATGGATGGAATTTACTTTGCAACTGAACTGAAACTTTCTGTTCCCAAGAAGCTATGTGAAGGACGGTTTCACACACCCTTATCTCTCAGAACTGAGCATGGGGAAAGACTTTCGTTCATCTAGCACAAAGGAAAATGTTTGCAGGAGAAAATTTACTGTGGTTTCTCAGTCTGTTTCCTAGAGTTGTTTTCAATTTCCTGCATTTTTCACTTTAAAACCCTGTTGGAGATAGTACCTACCCATATAAATGTATGGATTTTAGTTTGCAATTGAAAAGTATCTTTGTTTTCCCAACAAGCTAGTTGAACTACGGCTTTCACACACACATATCTCTCAGACATGAGCATGGGGAGAGAAGTTCGTTTATCTAACAGAAATGGAACTGGTTGCAAGAGAAACTATTACTATGATTTCTCAGTCTGTTTCCTAGTTCCGGTTGGATTTTCCTGCAGTTTTCACTTTAAAGCAGAGTTGGAGCTGGTTCCTCCCCATATATACGTATGGACAGAATTTTGCAACCGAAAAGAAACTTTTTGTTCCCAACAAGCTAGGTAAAGGACGGCTTTCACACACCCTTATCTCTCAGAAATGAGCATGCGGAGAGACGTACGTTCATCTAGCACAAAAGGAACGGTATGCAGGGGAAACTTTTACACTGGTTTCTCAGTCTGTTTCCTAGTGCCGTTTAGAAGTTCCTGCAGTTTTCACTGTAAAACCGAGTTGGAGCTAGTACCCTCCCCATATATAAGTATGGATTGGAGTTTGCACCTGAAAAGAAACTTTGTGTTCCCAACAAGTTAAATGAAGGACGGCTTTCACACCACTTACCTCTCAGAACTGAGCATGAGGAGAGACGTTCTTTCATCTAGCACAAAGGGAACGGTTTGCAGAAGAAACTTTTACACTGGTTTCTCAGTCTGTTTCCTAGTGCCGGTTAGAAGTTCCTGCAGTTTTCACTGTAAAACGGAGTTGGAGCTTGTACCTCCCCGTATATATGAATGGAGTGGTGTTTGCAAATGAAAAGAACCTTTTTGTTCCCTACATTCTAGGTGAAGGACGTCTTTGAAACACCATTATCTCTCTGAAATGAGGTTGTGGAGAGTCGTTTGTTCATCTAAAACAAAGGGAACAGGTTTCAGGAGAAACTTTTACTCTGGTTTCTCAGTCTGTTTCCTAGTGCCAGTTTGAAGTTCCTGCAGTTTTCACTGTAAAACCGAGTTGGAGTATTACGTCCCTATATATATGTATGGAGTGGCGTTTGCACATGAAAGAAACTTTGTGTTCCCAACAAGCTATGTGAAGGACGGCTTTCACACACACTTAACTCTCATAAATGAGCATTTGGAGAGACTTTCGTTCATCTAGCACAAAGGGAACGGGTTGCAGGAGAAACTTTTACTCTGGTTTCTAAGTCTGTTTCCTAGTGCCAGATTGAATTTCCTGTATTTTTCACTGTAAAACTGTGTTGGATCTAGTACCTCCCCTTATATATGTATGGTATTGTTTTGCAACTGAAAAGAATCTTTGTCTTCCTAACAAGCTTGTGAATGACGGCTTTCACACTCACTTATCTCTCAGAACTGAGCATGTGGAGAGACGTTCCTTCATCTTGCACAATGGAAAGTTTTTCAGGAGAAATTTTTACTCTGGTTTCTCAGTCTGTTTCCTAGTGCCGGTTTGAAGTTCCTGCAGTTTTCACTGTAAAACAGAATTGGAGCTAGTACCTCCCCGTATATATTTATGGATTGGAGATAGCAAATGAAAAGAAATTTTGTGTTCTCAACAAGCTAGTTGAAGGACGGCTTTCACACACACTTATCTCTCAGAACTGAGCATGTGGAGAGACGTTCGTTCATCTAGCACAAATGGAAATGTTTGCAGGTGTAACTTTTACTCTGGTTTCTCAGTCTGTTTCCTAGTGCCGGTTTGAAGTTCTTGCAGTTTACACAGTAAAAGTGAGTTGGAGCCAGTACCTACCCATATATATGTATGGAGTCTAGTTTGCATCTGGAAAGAAACTTTGTGTTCCCAAAAAGCTAGGTGAAGGACGGCTTTCACAAACACTTATCTCTCAGAACTGAGCATGTGGAGAGACGTTCGTTCATCTAGCACAAATGGAACGGGTTGCAGGAGAAACTTTTACAGTGGTCTCTCAGTCTGTTTCCTAGTGTCGGTTTGAACTTCCTGCAGTTTTCACTGTAAACCCGAGTTGGATTTGTACCTCCCTATATATATATATGGAGGGGGGTTTGGACCTGAAAAGAAACTTTGTGTTCCCAACAAGCTATGTGAAGGACGGCTTTCAAACACACTTAAATCTCAGAACTGAGCATGTGGAGAGACGTTCGTTCATCAAGCATAAATGGAAAGGGTTGCAGTAGAAAATTTTACTCTGGTTTCTCATTCTGTTTCCTAGTGCCAGTTTGAAGTTCCTGCAATTTTCACTGTAAAAACAGAGTTGGAGCTAGATCCTTCCCATATATATATATGGAGTGGAGTATGCAACTGAAAGAAACATTGTGTTCCCTACAAGCTAGGTGAAGGACGGCTTTCACACCCATTTATCTCTCAGAACTGAGCATGTGTAGAGAAGTTCGTTCATCTAGCAAAAAGGGATCGGGTTGCAGTAGAAACTTTAACTCTGTTTTCTCAGTCTGTTTCCTAGTGCCAGTTTGAAGTTCCTGCAGTTTTCACTGTAAAACAGATTTGGAGCTAGTACCTCCCCATATATATTTATGGATTGGGGTTTGCACCTGAAAAGTAACTTTGTGTTCCCAACAAGCTAGGTGAAGGACGGTTTCACACACACTTATCTCTCAGAATTGAGCTAGGGGAGAGACGTACGTTCATCAAGCATAAATGGAACGGGTTGCAGTAGAAAATTTTACTCTGGTTTCTCTGTATTTTTCATAGTACCGTTTTGAAGTTTCTACAGTTTTCAAAGTAAATCCTAGTTTGAACTAGTACCTCCCCATATATATGTATGGAGTGTAGTTTGCAACTTAATATATACTTTGTGTCCCTACAAGCTAGGTGAAAGACAGCATTCAAACACACTTTCCTCTCTGAAATGAGCATGGGTTGAGAATTTCGTTCATCTCGCAAAAACGGAACGGTTTGCAGGAGAAACTCTTACTCTGATTTCTCAGTATTTTACCTAGATTCCATTTGAAGTTCCTGCAGTTTTCACTGTAAAATCGAGGTGGAGTTTGTACCTCCCCATATATATGTAGGGAGTGTAGTTTGCAAATGAAAAGAAACTTTGTATTCCCAAAAAGCTAGGTAAAGTACGGCTTTCACACACAGTTATCTCTCAGAACTGAGGATGTGGAAAGAATTTCGTACATGTATCACTAATTGAAATGGTGGCTGTATAAACTTTTGCTGTGTTTTCTCAGTCTGTTTCATTGTTCCAGTTTGAATTTCCTGCAGTTTTCACTTTAAACCCGATTGGGAACTAGTACTTCCCCATATATATGTAAGGAGTGGAGTTTGCAAATGAAAAGAATCTTTGTGTTCCCAACAAGCTATGTGAAGGACGGCTTTCAAACACACTTAACTCTCAGAACTGAGCATGTGGAGAGACGTTCGTTCATCAAGCATAAATGGAAAGGGTTGCAGTAGAAAATTTTACTCTGGTTTCTCATTCTGTTTCCTAGTGCCAGTTTGAAGTTCCTGCAATTTTCACTGTAAAACAGAGTTGGAGCTAGATCCTTCCCATATATATATATGGAGTGGAGTATGCAACTGAAAGAAACATTGTGTTCCCAACAAGCTAGGTGAAGGGCGGCTTTCACACCCATTTATCTCTCAGAACTGAGCATGTGTAGAGAAGTTCGTTCATCTAGCAAAAAGGGATCGGGTTGCAGTAGAAACTTTAACTCTGTTTTCTCAGTCTGTTTCCTAGTGCCAGTTTGAAGTTCCTGCAGTTTTCACTGTAAAACAGATTTGGAGCTAGTACCTCCCCATATATATTTATGGATTGGGGTTTGCACCTGAAAAGTAACTTTGTGTTCCCAACAAGCTAGGTGAAGGACGGTTTCACACACACTTATCTCTCAGAATTGAGCTAGGGGAGAGACGTACGTTCATCAAGCATAAATGGAACGGGTTGCAGTAGAAAATTTTACTCTGATTTCTCTGTATTTTTCATAGTACCGTTTTGAAGTTTCTACAGTTTTCAAAGTAAATCCTAGTTTGAACTAGTACCTCCCCATATATATGTATGGAGTGTAGTTTGCAACTTAATATATACTTTGTGTCCCTACAAGCTAGGTGAAACACAGCATTCACACACACTTTCCTCTCTGAAATGAGCATGGGTTGAGAATTTCGTTCATCTCGCAAAAACGGAACGGTTTGCAGGAGAAACTCTTACTCTGATTTCTCAGTATTTTACCTAGATTCCATTTGAAGTTCCTGCAGTTTTCACTGTAAAATCGAGGTGGAGTTTGTACCTCCCCATATATATGTAGGGAGTGTAGTTTGCAAATGAAAAGAAACTTTGTATTCCCAAAAAGCTAGGTAAAGTACGGCTTTCACACACAGTTATCTCTCAGAACTGAGAATGTGGAAAGAATTTCGTACATGTATCACTAATTGAAATGGTGGCTGTATAAACTTTTGCTCTGTTTTCTCAGTCTGTTTCATTGTTCCAGTTTGAATTTCCTGCAGTTTTCACTTTAAATACGATTGGGAACTAGTACTTCCCCATATATATGTATGGAGTGGAGTTTGCAAATTAAAAGAATCTTTGTGTTCCCAACAAGCTAGGTGAAGGACGGATTTCACTCACAATTATATTTCATAACAGTGCATGTGGAGAGAAATTCGTTCATCTCGCACAAATGGATCGGGTTGCAGGAGAAACTTTTACTCTGGGTTCTCAGTCTGTTTCCTTGTGCCGGTTTGATATTCCCCCATTTTTCACTGTAAAACCGAATTGGATCTCTTACATACCCATATATATGGATGGAATTTACTTTGCAACTGAACTGAAACTTTCTGTTCCCAAGAAGCTATGTGAAGGACGGTTTCACACACCCTTATCTCTCAGAACTGAGCATGGGGAAAGACTTTCGTTCATCTAGCACAAAGGAAAATGTTTGCAGGAGAAAATTTACTGTGGTTTCTCAGTCTGTTTCCTAGAGTTGTTTTCAATTTCCTGCATTTTTCACTTTAAAACCCTGTTGGAGATAGTACCTACCCATATAAATGTATGGATTTTAGTTTGCAATTGAAAAGTATCTTTGTTTTCCCAACAAGCTAGTTGAACTACGGCTTTCACACACACATATCTCTCAGACATGAGCATGGGGAGAGAAGTTCGTTTATCTAACAGAAATGGAACTGGTTGCAAGAGAAACTATTACTATGATTTCTCAGTCTGTTTCCTAGTTCCGGTTGGATTTCCTGCAGTTTCACTTTAAAGCAGAGTTGGAGCTGGTTCCTCCCCATATATACGTATGGACAGAATTTTGCAACCGAAAAGAAACTTTTTGTTCCCAACAAGCTAGGTAAAGGACGGCTTTCACACACCCTTATCTCTCAGAAATGAGCATGCGGAGAGACGTACGTTCATCTAGCACAAAAGGAACGGTATGCAGGGGAAACTTTTACACTGGTTTCTCAGTCTGTTTCCTAGTGCCGTTTAGAAGTTCCTGCAGTTTTCACTGTAAAACCGAGTTGGAGCTAGTACCTCCCCATATATAAGTATGGATTGGAGTTTGCACCTGAAAAGAAACTTTGTGTTCCCAACAAGTTAAATGAAGGACGGCTTTCACACCACTTACCTCTCAGAACTGAGCATGAGGAGAGACGTTCTTTCATCTAGCACAAAGGGAACGGTTTGCAGAAGAAACTTTTACACTGGTTTCTCAGTCTGTTTCCTAGTGCCGGTTAGAAGTTCCTGCAGTTTTCACTGTAAAACGGAGTTGGAGCTTGTACCTCCCCGTATATATGAATGGAGTGGTGTTTGCAAATGAAAAGAACCTTTTTGTTCCCTACATTCTAGGTGAAGGACGTCTTTGAAACACCATTATCTCTCTGAAATGAGGTTGTGGAGAGTCGTTTGTTCATCTAAAACAAAGGGAACAGGTTTCAGGAGAAACTTTTACTCTGGTTTCTCAGTCTGTTTCCTATTGCCAGTTTGAAGTTCCTGCAGTTTTCACTGTAAAACCGAGTTGGAGTATTACGTCCCTATATATATGTATGGAGTGGAGTTTGCACATGAAAGAAACTTTGTGTTCCCAACAAGCTATGTGAAGGACGGCTTTCACACACACTTAACTCTCATAAATGAGCATTTGGAGAGACTTTCGTTCATCTAGCACAAAGGGAACGGGTTGCAGGAGAAACTTTTACTCTGGTTTCTAAGTCTGTTTCCTAGTGCCAGATTGAATTTCCTGTATTTTTCACTGTAAAACTGTGTTGGATCTAGTACCTCCCCTTATATATGTATGGTATTGTTTTGCAACTGAAAAGAATCTTTGTCTTCCTAACAAGCTTGTGAATGACGGCTTTCACACTCACTTATCTCTCAGAACTGAGCATGTGGAGAGACGTTCCTTCATCTTGCACAATGGAAAGTTTTTCAGGAGAAATTTTTACTCTGGTTTCTCAGTCTGTTTCCTAGTGCCGGTTTGAAGTTCCTGCAGTTTTCACTGTAAAACAGAATTGGAGCTAGTACCTCCCCGTATATATTTATGGAGTGGAGATAGCAAATGAAAAGAAATTTTGTGTTCTCAACAAGCTAGTTGAAGGACGGCTTTCACACACACTTATCTCTCAGAACTGAGCATGTGGAGAGACGTTCGTTCATCTAGCACAAATGGAAATGTTTGCAGGAGTAACTTTTACTCTGGTTTCTCAGTCTGTTTCCTAGTGCCGGTTTGAAGTTCCTGCAGTTTACATGTAAAAGTGAGTTGGAGCCAGTACCTACCCATATATATGTATTGAGTCTAGTTTGCATCTGGAAAGAAACTTTGTGTTCCCAAAAAGCTAGGTGAAGGACGGCTTTCACAAACACTTATCTCTCAGAACTGAGCATGTGGAGAGACGTTCGTTCATCTAGCACAAATGGAACGGGTTGCAGGAGAAACTTTTACACTGGTCTCTAAGTCTGTTTCCTAGTGCCGGTTTGAACTTCCTGCAGTTTTCACTGTAAAACCGAGTTGGAGTTGTACTTCCCTATATATATGCATGGAGGGGGGTTTGGACCTGAAAATAAACTTTGAGTTCCCAACAAGCTATGTGAAGGACGGCTTTCAAACACACTTAACTTTCAGAACTGAGCATGTGGAGAGACGTTCGTTCATCAAGCATAAATGGAAAGGGTTGCAGTAGAAAATTTTACTCTGGTTTCTCATTCTGTTTCCTAGTGCCATTTTGAAGTTCCTGCAATTTTCACTGTAAAACAGAGTTGGAGCTAGATCCTTCCCATATATATATATGGAGTGGAGTATGCAACTGAAAGAAACATTATGTTCCCTACAAGCTAGGTGAAGGACGGCTTTCAGACACATATATCTCTCAGAACTGAGCAGGTGGAGAGACGTTCGTTCATCTAGCAAAAAGGGATCGGGTTGCAGTAGAACTTTAACTCTGTTTTTCTCAGTCTGATTCCTAGTGCCAGTTTGAAGTTCCTGCAGTTTTCACTTTAAAACAGATTTGGAGCTAGTACCTCCCCATATATATGTATGGATTGGGGTTTGCACCTGAAAAGAAACTTTGTGTTCCCAGCAAGTTAAATGAAGGACGGCTTTCACACCACTTACCTCTCAGAACTGAGCATGAGGAGAGACGTTCTTTCATCTAGCACAAAGGGAACGGTTTGCAGAAGAAACTTTTACACTGGTTTCTCAGTCTGTTTCCTAGTGCCGGTTAGAAGTTCCTGCAGTTTTTCACTGTAAAACGGAGTTGGAGCTTGTACCTCCCCGTATATATGAATGGAGTGGTGTTTGCAAATGAAAAGAACCTTTTTGTTCCCTACATTCTAGGTGAAGGACGTCTTTGAAACACCATTATCTCTCTGAAATGAGGTTGTGGAGAGTCGTTTGTTCATCTAAAACAAAGGGAACAGGTTTCAGGAGAAACTTTTACTCTGGTTTCTCAGTCTGTTTCCTATTGCCAGTTTGAAGTTCCTGCAGTTTTCACTGTAAAACCGAGTTGGAGTATTACGTCCCTATATATATGTATGGAGTGGAGTTTGCACATGAAAGAAACTTTGTGTTCCCAACAAGCTATGTGAAGGACGGCTTTCACACACACTTAACTCTCATAAATGAGCATTTGGAGAGACTTTCGTTCATCTAGCACAAAGGGAACGGGTTGCAGGAGAAACTTTTACTCTGGTTTCTAAGTCTGTTTCCTAGTGCCAGATTGAATTTCCTGTATTTTTCACTGTAAAACTGTGTTGGATCTAGTACCTCCCCTTATATATGTATGGTATTGTTTTGCAACTGAAAAGAATCTTTGTCTTCCTAACAAGCTTGTGAATGACGGCTTTCACACTCACTTATCTCTCAGAACTGAGCATGTGGAGAGACGTTCCTTCATCTTGCACAATGGAAAGTTTTTCAGGAGAAATTTTTACTCTGGTTTCTCAGTCTGTTTCCTAGTGCCGGTTTGAAGTTCCTGCAGTTTTCACTGTAAAACAGAATTGGAGCTAGTACCTCCCCGTATATATTTATGGAGTGGAGATAGCAAATGAAAAGAAATTTTGTGTTCTCAACAAGCTAGTTGAAGGACGGCTTTCACACACACTTATCTCTCAGAACTGAGCATGTGGAGAGACGTTCGTTCATCTAGCACAAATGGAAATGTTTGCAGGAGTAACTTTTACTCTGGTTTCTCAGTCTGTTTCCTAGTGCCGGTTTGAAGTTCCTGCAGTTTACATGTAAAAGTGAGTTGGAGCCAGTACCTACCCATATATATGTATTGAGTCTAGTTTGCATCTGGAAAGAAACTTTGTGTTCCCAAAAGCTAGGTGAAGGACGGCTTTCACAAACACTTATCTCTCAGAACTGAGCATGTGGAGAGACGTTCGTTCATCTAGCACAAATGGAACGGGTTGCAGGAGAAACTTTTACACTGGTCTCTCAGTCTGTTTCCTAGTGCCGGTTTGAACTTCCTGCAGTTTTCACTGTAAAACCGAGTTGGAGTTGTACTTCCCTATATATATGCATGGAGGGGGGTTTGGACCTGAAAATAAACTTTGAGTTCCCAACAAGCTATGTGAAGGACGGCTTTCAAACACACTTAACTTTCAGAACTGAGCATGTGGAGAGACGTTCGTTCATCAAGCATAAATGGAAAGGGTTGCAGTAGAAAATTTTACTCTGGTTTCTCATTCTGTTTCCTAGTGCCATTTTGAAGTTCCTGCAATTTTCACTGTAAAACAGAGTTGGAGCTAGATCCTTCCCATATATATATATGGAGTGGAGTATGCAACTGAAAGAAACATTATGTTCCCTACAAGCTAGGTGAAGGACGGCTTTCAGACACATATATCTCTCAGAACTGAGCAGGTGGAGAGACGTTCGTTCATCTAGCAAAAAGGGATCGGGTTGCAGTAGAACTTTAACTCTGTTTTCTCAGTCTGATTCCTAGTGCCAGTTTGAAGTTCCTGCAGTTTTCACTTTAAAACAGATTTGGAGCTAGTACCTCCCCATATATATGTATGGATTGGGGTTTGCACCTGAAAAGAAACTTTGTGTTCCCAACAAGCTAGGTGAAGGACGGTTTCACACACACTTATCTCTCAGAATTGAGCTAGGGGAGAGACGTACGTTCATCAAGCATAAATGGAACGGGTTGCAGTAGAAAATTTCCTCTGATTTCTCAGTATTTTTCATAGTACCGGTTTGAAGTTTCTACAGTTTTCAAAGTAAATCCTAGTTTGAGCTAGTACCTCCCCATATATATGTATGGAGTGTAGTTTGCAACTTAATATATACTTTGTGTCCCTACAAGCTAGGTGAAAACAGCATTCACACACACTTACCTCTCTGAAATGAGCATGGGGTGAGACTTTCGTTCATCTCGCACAAACGGAACGGTTTGCAGGAGAAAATCTTACTCTGATTTCTCAGGAATTTACCTAGATTCCATTTGAAGTTTCTGCAGTTTTCACTGTAAAATCGAGGTGGAGTTTGTACCACCCCATATATATGTATGGAGTGGAGTTTGCAAATGAAAAGAATCTTTGTGTTCCCAACAAGCTAGGTGAAGGACGGATTTCACTCAAAATTATATTTCATAACAGTGCATGTGGAGAGAATTTCGTTCATCTCGCACAAATGGATCGGGTTGCAGGAGAAACTTTTACTCTGTGTTCTCAGTCTGTTTCCTTCTGCCGGTTTGAAATTCCCTCATTTTTCACTTTAAAAACGAATTGGATCTCTTACCTCCGCATATATATTTATGGAGTGGTGTTTGCAACTGAAAAGAAACTATGTGTTCCCAACAAGCTAGATGAAGGACATCTTTCACACACAATTATCTCTCAGAACTTAGCATGTGGAGAGACGTTCGTTCATCTAGCACAAAGGAAACAGGTTGCAGGAGTAACTTTTACTCTGGATTCTAAGTCTGTTTCCTAGTGCCGGATTGAAGTTCCTGTATTTTTCACTGTAAAACTGTGTTGGATTTAATACCTCCCCTTATATATATATGGTGTGGGTTATCAACTGAAAAGAATCTTTGTCTTCCTAACAAGATTTTGAAGGACGACTTTCACACTCACTTTTATCTCAGAACTGAGCATGTGTGGAGACGTTCGTTCATCTAGCACAATGGAACATGTTGCAGGAGAAATTTTTACTCTGGTTTCTCAGTCTGTTTCCTACTGCCGGTTTGAAGTTCCTGCAGTTTTCACTGTAAAACGGTGTTGGAACTTGTAGCACAAATATATATGTATGGAGTGAAGTTGGTAAGTTAAAAGAATCTTTGTTTTCCCAACAAACTAGTTGAAGGACGGCTTTCATACACAGTTATCTCTCAGAACTTAGCATGTGGAGAGACTTTAGTTCATCCAGCACAAGTGGAACGGTTTGCAGGGGAAATTATTACTCTGGTTTCTCAGTCATTTTCCTAGTGCCGGTTTGAAGTTCTTGCAGTTTTCACTGTAAAACGGATTTGCAGCTTGTACCACCCATATATAAGTATTGAGTTTAATTTTCAACTGAAAAAAACCTTTTTGTTCCCAACATTCTAGGTTAAGGACGTCTTTCACACACCCTTATCTCTCAGAACTGAGCATGTGGAGAGACGTTTGTTCATCTAGCACAAAGGAACAGGTTGCAGGGGTAACTTTTACTCTGGTTTCTCAGTCTGTTTCCAAGTGCCAGTTTGAAGTTCCTACAGTTTTCATTGTAAACCGAGTTGGATCTACTACCCACCCTTATATATGTATGGAGGGTAATTTGCAACTGAAAAGAAACTTTGTGTTCCCAACAAGCCAGGTGAAGGAGGACTTTCACACACACATATCTCTCAGAACTGAGAATGTGGAGAGAAGTTCGTTCTTTCAGCACAAAATGAAATGTTTGCAGTAAAAACATTTGCTCTGGTTTCTCAGTCTGTTTTCCTTGTTCCAGTTTGAAGTTCCTGCTGTTATCACTGTAAAATGATTTGGAGTTGTACGTCCCCATATAAATATAAGGAGTGTAGTTTGCACCTGAAAAGAAACTTTGTGTTCCCAACATGCTAGGTGAAGAATGGCTTTCACACACACTTATCTCTCAGGAATGAGCATGGGGAGAGATGTTCGTTCATCAAGCACAAAGGGAACGGTTTGCAAGAGAATATTTTTCTCTGGTTTCTCTGTCTGTTTCCTATTGTCTGTTTGAAATTCCAGCAGTTTTCACTGTAAAATGGAGTTGGAGCTAGTACCTCCCCATATATATTTATGGAGAGTTGTTTGCAACTGGAAACGATCTTTGTGTTCCCAACAAGCAAAGTGAAGTAAGGCTTTCACACACACTTATATCTCATAACAGTGCATGTAGAGAGACTTTCGTTCATCTACCTCATGGAACGGTGTGTAGGAGAAAGTTTTACTCTGGTTTCTCAGTATGTTTCCTAGTGCCGGTTTGAAGTTCCTGCAGTTTTCACTGTAAAACGGTGTTGGAACTTGTAGCACAAATATATATGTATGGAGTGAAGTTGGTAAGTTAAAAGAATCTTTGTTTTCCCAACAAACTAGTTGAAGGACGGCTTTCATACATAGTTATCTCTCAGAACTTAGCATGTGGAGAGACTTTCGTTCATGCAGCACAAATGGAAAGGTTTGCAGGAGAAATTATTTCTCTGGTTTCTCAGTCATTTTCCTAGTGCCGGTTTGAAGTTCTTGCAGTTTTCACTGTAAAACGGAGTTGCAGCTTGTACCAACCATATATAAGTATTGAGTTTAGTTTGCACCTGAAAAGAAACTATGTGTTCCCAACAAGCTACGTGAAGGACGGCTTTCATACACACATATATTTCTCAGAACTTAGCATGTGCTGACCCGTTCGTTCATCTAGCAAAAAGGGAACCGTTTGAAGGAAAAACTTTTAGTCTGTATTCTCAGTTTGTTTACAAATGGCAGTTTGAATTTCCTGAAGTTTTCACTTTAAACCGTGTTTGGAAATTGTACATGCACTTATAAATGTATGGAGTGTAGTTTGCAACTCTAAAGAATCTTTGTGTCAGAACATGCTAGGTGAATGACTGCTTTCACACACACTTACCTCACAGAAATGAACATGTGGAGAGACGTTCATTCATGTAGCACAACGGGAACTTGTTGAAGGAGAAAATTTTCACAGGTTTCTCAGTCTGTTTCCTAGCGCCTTTTGTAATTCCTGCAGTTTTCACTGTAAAACGGAGTTGGAGTTTACCTCCACAATTATATGTATGGAGTGTAGTATGCAACTGAAAAGAAACTTTGTGTTCCCAAAAATCTAGGTGAAGAACGGCTTTCACACACACTTATCTCTCAGAATTGAGCATGGGGAGAGACATACGTTCATCAAGCATAAATGGAAAGGGTTGCAGTAGAAACTTTTACTCTGGTTTCTCAGTATTTTTCATAGTACCCGGTTTGAAGTTCCTACAGTTTTCAATGTAAAACCTAGTTGGAACTAGTACCTCCCCATATATATGTATGGAGTGTAGTTTGCAACTTAAAATATACTTTGTGTTCCCAACAAGCTAGGTGAAAGACGGCTTTCACACACACTTATCTCTCAGAAATGAACATGGGGTGAGACTTTCGTTCATCTTGCACAAACGGAAAAGTTTGCAGGAGAAATTATTACTCTGGTTTCTCAGTATTTTTCCTAGATTCCATTTGAATTTCCTGCAGTTTTCACTGTAAAATCGAGGTGGAGATTGTACCTCCCCATATATATGTATGGAGTGTAGTTTGCAACTGAAAAGCAACTTTGTGTTCCCAACAAGCTAGTTAAAGTACGGCTTTCACACACAGTTATCTCTCAGAACTGAGAATGTGGAAAGAAATTCGTTCATGTATACAAAGGGAAATGGTTACTGTATAAACTTTTGCTCTAATTTCTCAGTCTGTCTCATTGTTCCAGTTTGAATTTCCTGCAGTTTTCACTTTAAACCGGATTGGGAGCTAGTACTTCCCCATATATATGTATGGAGTGGAGTTTGCAAATGAAAAGAAACTTTGTGTTCCCAACAAGCTAGGTGAAGGACGGATTTCACTCACAATTATATTTCATAACAGTGCATGTGGAGAGAAATTCGTTCATCTCGCACAAATGGATCGGGTTGCAGGAGAAACTTTTACTCTGGGTTCTCAATCTGTTTCCTTGTGCCGGTTTGATATTCCCCCATTTTTCACTGTAAAACCGAATTGGATCTCTTACCTCCCCATATATATGGATGGAATTTAGTTTGCAACTGAACAGAAACTTTCTGTTCCCAACAAGCTATGTGAAGGACGGTTTCACACACTCTTATCTCTCAGAACTGAGCATGGGGAAAGACTTTCGTTCATCTAGCACAAAGGAAAATGTTTGCAGGAGAAAATTTACTGTGGTTTCTCAGTCTGTTTCCTAGAGTTGTTTTCAATTTCCTGCATTTTTCACTGTAAAACCCTGTTGGAGATAGTACCTACCCATATAAATGTATGGATTTTAGTTTGCAATTGAAAAGTAACTTTGTTTTCCCAACAAGCTAGTTGAACTACGGCTTTCACACACACATATCTCTCAGACATGAGCATGGGGAGAGAAGTTCGTTTATCTAACAGAAATGGAACTGGTTGCAAGAGAAGCTATTACTATGATTTCTCAGTCTGTTTCCTAGTTCCGGTTGGATTTTCCTGCAGTTTTCACTTTAAAGCAGATTTGGAGCTGGTTCCTCCCCATATATACGTATGGACAGAATTTTGCAACCGAAAAGAAACTTTTTGTTCCCAACAAGCTAGGTAAAGGACGGCTTTCACACACACTTATCTCTCAGAAATGAGCATGCGGAGAGACGTTCGTTCATCTAGCACAAAAGGAATGGTATGCAGGGGAAACTTTAACTTTGGTTTCTCCATCTGTTTCCTGGTGCCAGTTTGAAGTTCCTGCAGTTTTCACTGTAAAACGGAGTTGGAGCTTGTACCTCCCCGTATATATGAATGGAGTGGAGTTTGCAAATGAAAAGAACCTTTTTGTTCCCAACATTCTTGGTGAAGGACGTCTTACAAACACCATTATCTCTCTGAAATGAGGTTGTGGAGAGACGTTTGTTCATCTAGAACAAAGGGAACAGGTTTCAGGAGAAACTTTTACTCTGGTTTCTCAGTCTGTTTCCTAGTGCCAGTTTGAAGTTCCTGCAGTTTTCACTGTAAAACCGAGTTGGAGTAGTACCTCCCTATATATATGTATGGAGTGGAGTTTGCACATGAAGAAACTTTGTGTTCCCAACAAGCTATGTGAAGGACGGCTTTCACACACACTTAACTCTCAGAAATGAGCATTTGTAGAGACTTTCGTTCATCTAGCTCAAAGGGAAAGGTTTGCAGGAGAAACTTTTACTCTGGTTTCTCAGTCTGTTTCCTAGTGCCGGTTTGAAACTACTGCAGTTTTCACTGTAAAACAGAGTTGGAGCTAGTGCCTCCCCATATATATGTATGGAGTGGAGTTTGCAACTGAAAAGAAACTTTCTGTTCCCAACAAGATAGGTGAAGGACGGCTTTCACACACAATTATCTCTCAGACCTGAGCATGTGGAGAGACGTTCCTTCATCTAGCACAATGGAAAGTGTTTCAGGAGAAATTTTATTCTGGTTTCTCAGTCTGTTTCCTAGTGCCGGTTTGAAGTTCCTGCAGTTTTCACTGTAAAACAGAGTTGGAGCTAGTACCTCCCCGTATATATTTATGGAGTGGAGATAGCAACTGAAAAGTAACTTTGTGTTCTTAACAAGCTAGTTGAAGGACGGCTTTCACACACACTTATCACTCAGAACTGAGCATGTGGAGAGAGGTTCGTTCATCTAGCACAAATGGAAATGTTTGCAGGAGAAACTTTTACTCTGGTTTCTCAGTCTTTTTCCTATTGCCGGTTTGATGTTCCTGTAGTTTACGCTGTAAAAGTGAGTTGGAGCCAGTACCTACCCATATATAAGTACGGAGTCTAGTTTGCATCTGGAAAGAAACTTTGTGTTCCAAAAAGCTAGGTGAAGGACGGCTTTCACAAACACTTATCTCTCAGAACTGAGCATGTGGAGAGACGTTCGTTCATGTAGCACAAATGGAACGGGTTGCAGGAGAAACTTTTACTCTGGTTTCTCAGTCTGTTTCCTAGTGCCGGTTTGAACTTCCTGCAGTTTTCACTGTAAAACCGAGTTGGAGTTGTACCTCCCTATATATATGTATGGAGGGGGGTTTGGACCTGAAAAGAAACTTTGTGTTCCCAACAAGCTATGTAAAGGACGGCTTTCAAACACACTTAAATCTCAGAACTGAGCATGTGGAGAGACTTTCGTTCATCAAGCATAAATGGAAAGGGTTGCATTAGAAAATTTTACTCTGGTTTCTCATTCTGTTTCCTAGTGCCAGTTTGAAGTTCCTGCAATTTTCACTGTAAAACAGAGTTGGAGCTAGATCCTTCCCATATATATATATATGGAGTGGAGTATGCAACTGAAAGAAACATTGTGTTCCCAACAATCTAGGTGAAGGACGGCTTTCAGACACATATCTCTCAGAACTGAGCATGTGTAGAGACGTTCGTTCATCTTGCAAAAAGGGATCGGGTTGCATTAGAATCTTTAATTCTGGTTTCTCAGTCTGTTTTCCTAGTGCCAGTTTGAAGTTCCTGCAGTTTTCACTGTAAAACAGATTTGGAGCTAGCACCTCCCCATATATATGTATGGATTGGGGTTTGCACCTGAAAAGAAACTTTGTGTTCCCAACAAGCTAGGTGAAGGACGGTTTCACACACACTTATCTCTCAGAATTGAGCTAGGGGAGAGACGTACGTTCATCAAGCATAAATGGAACGGGTTGCAGTAGAAAATTTTACTCTGGTTTCTCAGTATTTTTCATAGTACCGTTTTGAAGTTTCTAGAGTTTTCAAAGTAAATCCTAGTTTGAGCTAGTACCCTCCCCTTATATATGTATGGAGTGTAGTTTGCAACTTAATATATACTTTGTGTCCCTACAAGATAGGTGAAAGACGGCATTCACACACACTTACCTCTGTGAAATGAGCATGGGGTGAGACTTTCGTTCATCTCGCACAAACGGAACGTTTTGCAGGAGAAACTCTTACTCTGATTTCTCAGGATTTTACCTAGTTTCCATTTGAAGTTCCTGCAGTTTTCACTGTAAAATCGAGGTGGAGTTTGTACCTCCCCTTATATATGTATGGAGTGTAATTTGCAAATGAAAAGAATCTTTGTGTTCCCAAAAAGCTAGGTAAAGTACTGCTTTCACACACAGTTATCTCTCAGAATTGAGAATGTGGAAAGAATTTCGTGCATGTATCACAAATTGAAATGGTGGCTGTATAAACTTTTGCTCTGTTTTCTCAGTCTGTTTCATTGTTCCAGTTTGAATTTCCTGCAGTTTTCACTTTAAACCCGATTGGGAGCTAGTACTTCCCCATATATATGTATGGAGTGGAGTTTGCAAATGAAAAGGATCTTTGTGTTCCCAACAAGCTAGGTGAAGGACGGATTTCATTCACAATTATATTTCATAACAGTGCATGTGGAGAGAATTTCGTTCATCTCGCACAAATGGATCGGGTTGCAGGAGAAACTTTTACTCTGGGTTCTCAGTCTGTTTCCTTGTGCCGGTTTGAAATTCCCCCATTTTTCACTTTAAAACCGAATTGGATCTCTTACCTCTGCATATATATGTATGGAGTGGTGTTTGCTACTGAAAAGAAACTATGTGTTCCCAACAAGCTAGATGAAGGACGGCTTTCACACACAATTATCTCTCAGAACTTAGCATGTGGAGAGACGTTCGTTCATCTAGCACAAAGGAAACAGGTTGCAGTAGTAACTTTCCCTCTGGATTCTAAGTCTGTTTCCTAGTGCCGGATTGAAGTTCCTGTATTTTTCACTGTAAAACTGTGTTGGATTTAGTACCTCCCCTTATATATATATGGTGTGGGTTAGCAACTGAAAAGAATCTTTGTCTTCCTAACAACATTTTGAAGGACGACTTTCACACTCACTTATATCTCAGAACTGAGCATGTGTGGAGACGTTCGTTCATCTAGCACAATGGAACATGTTGCAGGAGAAATTTTTACTCTGGTTTCTCAGTCTGTTTCCTAGTGCCGGTTTGAAGTTCCTGCAGTTTTCACTGTAAAACGGTGTTGGAACTTGTAGCACAAATATATATGTATGGAGTGAAGTTGGTAAGTTAAAAGAATCTTTGTTTTCCCAACAAACTAGTTGAAGGACGGTTTTCATACACAGTTATCTCTCAGAACTTAGCATGTGGAGAGACTTTCGTTCATCCAGCACAAATGGAACGGTTTGCAGGATAAATTGTTACTCTGGTTTCTCAGTCATTTTCTTAGTGCCTGTTTGAAGTTCATGCAATTTTCACTGTAAAACGGAGTTGCAGCTTGTACCACCCATATATAAGTATAGAGTTTAGTTTGCAACTGAAAAAAACCTTTTTGTTCCCAACATTCTAGGTGAAGGACGTCTTTCACACACCCTTATCTCTCAGAACTGAGCATGTGCAGAGACGTTTGTTCATCTAGCACAAAGGAAAAGGTTGCAGGGAAAACTTTTACTCTGGTTTCTCAGTCTGTTTCCAAGTGCCAGTTTGAAGTTCCTACAGTTTTCATTGTAAACCGAGTTGGATCTACTACCCCCCCATATATATGTATGGAGGGTAATTTGCAACTGAAAAGAAACTTTGTGTTCCCAACAAGCCAGGTGAAGGAGGACTTTCACACACACATATCTCTCAGAACTGAGAATGTGGAGAGAAGTTCGTTCTTTCAGCACAAAATGAAATGTTTGCAGTAAAAACATTTGCTCTGGTTTCTCAGTCTGTTTTCCTTGTTCCAGTTTGAAGTTCCTGCTGTTATCACTGTAAAATGATTTGGAGTTGTACGTCCCCATATAAATATAAGGAGTGTAGTTTGCACCTGAAAAGAAACTTTGTGTTCCCAACATGCTAGGTGAAGAATGGCTTTCACACACACTTATCTCTCAGGAATGAGCATGGGGAGAGATGTTCGTTCATCAAGCACAAAGGGAACGGTTTGCAAGAGAATATTTTTCTCTGGTTTCTCTGTCTGTTTCCTATTGTCTGTTTGAAATTCCAGCAGTTTTCACTGTAAAATGGAGTTGGAGCTAGTACCTCCCCATATATATTTATGGAGAGTTGTTTGCAACTGGAAACGATCTTTGTGTTCCCAACAAGCAAAGTGAAGTAAGGCTTTCACACACACTTATATCTCATAACAGTGCATGTAGAGAGACTTTCGTTCATCTACCTCATGGAACGGTGTGTAGGAGAAAGTTTTACTCTGGTTTCTCAGTATGTTTCCTAGTGCCGGTTTGAAGTTCCTGCAGTTTTCACTGTAAAACGGTGTTGGAACTTGTAGCACAAATATATATGTATGGAGTGAAGTTGGTAAGTTAAAAGAATCTTTGTTTTCCCAACAAACTAGTTGAAGGACGGCTTTCATACATAGTTATCTCTCAGAACTTAGCATGTGGAGAGACTTTCGTTCATGCAGCACAAATGGAAAGGTTTGCAGGAGAAATTATTTCTCTGGTTTCTCAGTCATTTTCCTAGTGCCGGTTTGAAGTTCTTGCAGTTTTCACTGTAAAACGGAGTTGCAGCTTGTACCAACCATATATAAGTATTGAGTTTAGTTTGCACCTGAAAAGAAACTATGTGTTCCCAACAAGCTACGTGAAGGACGGCTTTCATACACACATATATTTCTCAGAACTTAGCATGTGCTGACCCGTTCGTTCATCTAGCAAAAAGGGAACCGTTTGAAGGAAAAACTTTTAGTCTGTATTCTCAGTTTGTTTACAAATGGCAGTTTGAGTTTCCTGAAGTTTTCACTTTAAACCGTGTTGGAAATTGTACATGCACTTATAAATGTATGGAGTGTAGTTTGCAACTCTAAAGAATCTTTGTGTCAGAACATGCTAGGTGAATGACTGCTTTCACACACACTTACCTCACAGAAATGAACATGTGGAGAGACGTTCATTCATGTAGCACAACGGGAACTTGTTGAAGGAGAAAATTTTCACAGGTTTCTCAGTCTGTTTCCTAGCGCCTTTTGTAATTCCTGCAGTTTTCACTGTAAAACGGAGTTGGAGTTTACCTCCACAATTATATGTATGGAGTGTAGTATGCAACTGAAAAGAAACTTTGTGTTCCCAAAAATCTAGGTGAAGAACGGCTTTCACACACACTTATCTCTCAGAATTGAGCATGGGGAGAGACATACGTTCATCAAGCATAAATGGAAAGGGTTGCAGTAGAAACTTTTACTCTGGTTTCTCAGTATTTTTCATAGTACCGGTTTGAAGTTCCTACAGTTTTCAATGTAAAACCTAGTTGGAACTAGTACCTCCCCATATATATGTATGGAGTGTAGTTTGCAACTTAAAATATACTTTGTGTTCCCAACAAGCTAGGTGAAAGACGGCTTTCACACACACTTATCTCTCAGAAATGAACATGGGGTGAGACTTTCGTTCATCTTGCACAAACGGAAAAGTTTGCAGGAGAAATTATTACTCTGGTTTCTCAGTATTTTTCCTAGATTCCATTTGAATTTCCTGCAGTTTTCACTGTAAAATCGAGGTGGAGATTGTACCTCCCCATATATATGTATGGAGTGTAGTTTGCAACTGAAAAGCAACTTTGTGTTCCCAACAAGCTAGTTAAAGTACGGCTTTCACACACAGTTATCTCTCAGAACTGAGAATGTGGAAAGAAATTCGTTCATGTATACAAAGGGAAATGGTTACTGTATAAACTTTTGCTCTAATTTCTCAGTCTGTCTCATTGTTCCAGTTTGAATTTCCTGCAGTTTTCACTTTAAACCGGATTGGGAGCTAGTACTTCCCCATATATATGTATGGAGTGGAGTTTGCAAATGAAAAGAAACTTTGTGTTCCCAACAAGCTAGGTGAAGGACGGATTTCACTCACAATTATATTTCATAACAGTGCATGTGGAGAGAAATTCGTTCATCTCGCACAAATGGATCGGGTTGCAGGAGAAACTTTTACTCTGGGTTCTCAATCTGTTTCCTTGTGCCGGTTTGATATTCCCCCATTTTTCACTGTAAAACCGAATTGGATCTCTTACCTCCCCATATATATGGATGGAATTTAGTTTGCAACTGAACAGAAACTTTCTGTTCCCAACAAGCTATGTGAAGGACGGTTTCACACACTCTTATCTCTCAGAACTGAGCATGGGGAAAGACTTTCGTTCATCTAGCACAAAGGAAAATGTTTGCAGGAGAAAATTTACTGTGGTTTCTCAGTCTGTTTCCTAGAGTTGTTTTCAATTTCCTGCATTTTTCACTGTAAAACCCTGTTGGAGATAGTACCTACCCATATAAATGTATGGATTTTAGTTTGCAATTGAAAAGTAACTTTGTTTTCCCAACAAGCTAGTTGAACTACGGCTTTCACACACACATATCTCTCAGACATGAGCATGGGGAGAGAAGTTCGTTTATCTAACAGAAATGGAACTGGTTGCAAGAGAAGCTATTACTATGATTTCTCAGTCTGTTTCCTAGTTCCGGTTGGATTTTCCTGCAGTTTTCACTTTAAAGCAGATTTGGAGCTGGTTCCTCCCCATATATACGTATGGACAGAATTTTGCAACCGAAAAGAAACTTTTTGTTCCCAACAAGCTAGGTAAAGGACGGCTTTCACACACACTTATCTCTCAGAAATGAGCATGCGGAGAGACGTTCGTTCATCTAGCACAAAAGGAATGGTATGCAGGGGAAACTTTAACTTTGGTTTCTCCATCTGTTTCCTGGTGCCAGTTTGAAGTTCCTGCAGTTTTCACTGTAAAACGGAGTTGGAGCTTGTACCTCCCCGTATATATGAATGGAGTGGAGTTTGCAAATGAAAAGAACCTTTTTGTTCCCAACATTCTTGGTGAAGGACGTCTTACAAACACCATTATCTCTCTGAAATGAGGTTGTGGAGAGACGTTTGTTCATCTAGAACAAAGGGAACAGGTTTCAGGAGAAACTTTTACTCTGGTTTCTCAGTCTGTTTCCTAGTGCCAGTTTGAAGTTCCTGCAGTTTTCACTGTAAAACCGAGTTGGAGTAGTACCTCCCTATATATATGTATGGAGTGGAGTTTGCACATGAAGAAACTTTGTGTTCCCAACAAGCTATGTGAAGGACGGCTTTCACACACACTTAACTCTCAGAAATGAGCATTTGTAGAGACTTTCGTTCATCTAGCTCAAAGGGAAAGGTTTGCAGGAGAAACTTTTACTCTGGTTTCTCAGTCTGTTTCCTAGTGCCGGTTTGAAACTACTGCAGTTTTCACTGTAAAACAGAGTTGGAGCTAGTGCCTCCCCATATATATGTATGGAGTGGAGTTTGCAACTGAAAAGAAACTTTCTGTTCCCAACAAGATAGGTGAAGGACGGCTTTCACACACAATTATCTCTCAGACCTGAGCATGTGGAGAGACGTTCCTTCATCTAGCACAATGGAAAGTGTTTCAGGAGAAATTTTATTCTGGTTTCTCAGTCTGTTTCCTAGTGCCGGTTTGAAGTTCCTGCAGTTTTCACTGTAAAACAGAGTTGGAGCTAGTACCTCCCCGTATATATTTATGGAGTGGAGATAGCAACTGAAAAGTAACTTTGTGTTCTTAACAAGCTAGTTGAAGGACGGCTTTCACACACACTTATCACTCAGAACTGAGCATGTGGAGAGAGGTTCGTTCATCTAGCACAAATGGAAATGTTTGCAGGAGAAACTTTTACTCTGGTTTCTCAGTCTTTTTCCTATTGCCGGTTTGATGTTCCTGTAGTTTACGCTGTAAAAGTGAGTTGGAGCCAGTACCTACCCATATATAAGTACGGAGTCTAGTTTGCATCTGGAAAGAAACTTTGTGTTCCAAAAAGCTAGGTGAAGGACGGCTTTCACAAACACTTATCTCTCAGAACTGAGCATGTGGAGAGACGTTCGTTCATGTAGCACAAATGGAACGGGTTGCAGGAGAAACTTTTACTCTGGTTTCTCAGTCTGTTTCCTAGTGCCGGTTTGAACTTCCTGCAGTTTTCACTGTAAAACCGAGTTGGAGTTGTACCTCCCTATATATATGTATGGAGGGGGGTTTGGACCTGAAAAGAAACTTTGTGTTCCCAACAAGCTATGTAAAGGACGGCTTTCAAACACACTTAAATCTCAGAACTGAGCATGTGGAGAGACTTTCGTTCATCAAGCATAAATGGAAAGGGTTGCATTAGAAAATTTTACTCTGGTTTCTCATTCTGTTTCCTAGTGCCAGTTTGAAGTTCCTGCAATTTTCACTGTAAAACAGAGTTGGAGCTAGATCCTTCCCATATATATATATATGGAGTGGAGTATGCAACTGAAAGAAACATTGTGTTCCCAACAATCTAGGTGAAGGACGGCTTTCAGACACATATCTCTCAGAACTGAGCATGTGTAGAGACGTTCGTTCATCTTGCAAAAAGGGATCGGGTTGCATTAGAATCTTTAATTCTGGTTTCTCAGTCTGTTTCCTAGTGCCAGTTTGAAGTTCCTGCAGTTTTCACTGTAAAACAGATTTGGAGCTAGCACCTCCCCATATATATGTATGGATTGGGGTTTGCACCTGAAAAGAAACTTTGTGTTCCCAACAAGCTAGGTGAAGGACGGTTTCACACACACTTATCTCTCAGAATTGAGCTAGGGGAGAGACGTACGTTCATCAAGCATAAATGGAACGGGTTGCAGTAGAAAATTTTACTCTGGTTTCTCAGTATTTTTCATAGTACCGTTTTGAAGTTTCTAGAGTTTTCAAAGTAAATCCTAGTTTGAGCTAGTACCTCCCCTTATATATGTATGGAGTGTAGTTTGCAACTTAATATATACTTTGTGTCCCTACAAGATAGGTGAAAGACGGCATTCACACACACTTACCTCTGTGAAATGAGCATGGGGTGAGACTTTCGTTCATCTCGCACAAACGGAACGTTTTGCAGGAGAAACTCTTACTCTGATTTCTCAGGATTTTACCTAGTTTCCATTTGAAGTTCCTGCAGTTTTCACTGTAAAATCGAGGTGGAGTTTGTACCTCCCCTTATATATGTATGGAGTGTAATTTGCAAATGAAAAGAATCTTTGTGTTCCCAAAAAGCTAGGTAAAGTACTGCTTTCACACACAGTTATCTCTCAGAATTGAGAATGTGGAAAGAATTTCGTGCATGTATCACAAATTGAAATGGTGGCTGTATAAACTTTTGCTCTGTTTTCTCAGTCTGTTTCATTGTTCCAGTTTGAATTTCCTGCAGTTTTCACTTTAAACCCGATTGGGAGCTAGTACTTCCCCATATATATGTATGGAGTGGAGTTTGCAAATGAAAAGGATCTTTGTGTTCCCAACAAGCTAGGTGAAGGACGGATTTCATTCACAATTATATTTCATAACAGTGCATGTGGAGAGAATTTCGTTCATCTCGCACAAATGGATCGGGTTGCAGGAGAAACTTTTACTCTGGGTTCTCAGTCTGTTTCCTTGTGCCGGTTTGAAATTCCCCCATTTTTCACTTTAAAACCGAATTGGATCTCTTACCTCTGCATATATATGTATGGAGTGGTGTTTGCTACTGAAAAGAAACTATGTGTTCCCAACAAGCTAGATGAAGGACGGCTTTCACACACAATTATCTCTCAGAACTTAGCATGTGGAGAGACGTTCGTTCATCTAGCACAAAGGAAACAGGTTGCAGTAGTAACTTTCCCTCTGGATTCTAAGTCTGTTTCCTAGTGCCGGATTGAAGTTCCTGTATTTTTCACTGTAAAACTGTGTTGGATTTAGTACCTCCCCTTATATATATATGGTGTGGGTTAGCAACTGAAAAGAATCTTTGTCTTCCTAACAACATTTTGAAGGACGACTTTCACACTCACTTATATCTCAGAACTGAGCATGTGTGGAGACGTTCGTTCATCTAGCACAATGGAACATGTTGCAGGAGAAATTTTTACTCTGGTTTCTCAGTCTGTTTCCTAGTGCCGGTTTGAAGTTCCTGCAGTTTTCACTGTAAAACGGTGTTGGAACTTGTAGCACAAATATATATGTATGGAGTGAAGTTGGTAAGTTAAAAGAATCTTTGTTTTCCCAACAAACTAGTTGAAGGACGGTTTTCATACACAGTTATCTCTCAGAACTTAGCATGTGGAGAGACTTTCGTTCATCCAGCACAAATGGAACGGTTTGCAGGATAAATTGTTACTCTGGTTTCTCAGTCATTTTCTTAGTGCCTGTTTGAAGTTCATGCAATTTTCACTGTAAAACGGAGTTGCAGCTTGTACCACCCATATATAAGTATAGAGTTTAGTTTGCAACTGAAAAAAACCTTTTTGTTCCCAACATTCTAGGTGAAGGACGTCTTTCACACACCCTTATCTCTCAGAACTGAGCATGTGCAGAGATGTTTGTTCATCTAGCACAAAGGAAAAGGTTGCAGGGAAAACTTTTACTCTGGTTTCTCAGTCTGTTTCCAAGTGCCAGTTTGAATTTCCTACAGTTTTCATTGTAAACCGAGTTGGATCTACTACCCCCCCATATATATGTATGGAGGGTAATTTGCAACTGAAAAGAAACTTTGTGTTCCCAACAAGCCAGGTGAAGGAGGACTTTCACACACACATATCTCTCAGAACTGAGAATGTGGAGAGAAGTTCGTTCTTTCAGCACAAAATGAAATGTTTGCAGTAAAAACATTTGCTCTGGTTTCTCAGTCTGTTTTCCTTGTTCCAGTTTGAAGTTCCTGCTGTTATCACTGTAAAATGATTTGGAGTTGTACGTCCCCATATAAATATAAGGAGTGTAGTTTGCACCTGAAAAGAAACTTTGTGTTCCCAACATGCTAGGTGAAGAATGGCTTTCACACACACTTATCTCTCAGGAATGAGCATGGGGAGAGATGTTCGTTCATCAAGCACAAAGGGAACGGTTTGCAAGAGAATATTTTTCTCTGGTTTCTCTGTCTGTTTCCTATTGTCTGTTTGAAATTCCAGCAGTTTTCACTGTAAAATGGAGTTGGAGCTAGTACCTCCCCATATATATTTATGGAGAGTTGTTTGCAACTGGAAACGATCTTTGTGTTCCCAACAAGCAAAGTGAAGTAAGGCTTTCACACACACTTATATCTCATAACAGTGCATGTAGAGAGACTTTCGTTCATCTACCTCATGGAACGGTGTGTAGGAGAAAGTTTTACTCTGGTTTCTCAGTATGTTTCCTAGTGCCGGTTTGAAGTTCCTGCAGTTTTCACTGTAAAACGGTGTTGGAACTTGTAGCACAAATATATATGTATGGAGTGAAGTTGGTAAGTTAAAAGAATCTTTGTTTTCCCAACAAACTAGTTGAAGGACGGCTTTCATACATAGTTATCTCTCAGAACTTAGCATGTGGAGAGACTTTCGTTCATGCAGCACAAATGGAAAGGTTTGCAGGAGAAATTATTTCTCTGGTTTCTCAGTCATTTTCCTAGTGCCGGTTTGAAGTTCTTGCAGTTTTCACTGTAAAACGGAGTTGCAGCTTGTACCAACCATATATAAGTATTGAGTTTAGTTTGCACCTGAAAAGAAACTATGTGTTCCCAACAAGCTACGTGAAGGACGGCTTTCATACACACATATATTTCTCAGAACTTAGCATGTGCTGACCCGTTCGTTCATCTAGCAAAAAGGGAACCGTTTGAAGGAAAAACTTTTAGTCTGTATTCTCAGTTTGTTTACAAATGGCAGTTTGAGTTTCCTGAAGTTTTCACTTTAAACCGTGTTGGAAATTGTACATGCACTTATAAATGTATGGAGTGTAGTTTGCAACTCTAAAGAATCTTTGTGTCAGAACATGCTAGGTGAATGACTGCTTTCACACACACTTACCTCACAGAAATGAACATGTGGAGAGACGTTCATTCATGTAGCACAACGGGAACTTGTTGAAGGAGAAAATTTTCACAGGTTTCTCAGTCTGTTTCCTAGCGCCTTTTGTAATTCCTGCAGTTTTCACTGTAAAACGGAGTTGGAGTTTACCTCCACAATTATATGTATGGAGTGTAGTATGCAACTGAAAAGAAACTTTGTGTTCCCAAAAATCTAGGTGAAGAACGGCTTTCACACACACTTATCTCTCAGAATTGAGCATGGGGAGAGACATACGTTCATCAAGCATAAATGGAAAGGGTTGCAGTAGAAACTTTTACTCTGGTTTCTCAGTATTTTTCATAGTACCGGTTTGAAGTTCCTACAGTTTTCAATGTAAAACCTAGTTGGAACTAGTACCTCCCCATATATATGTATGGAGTGTAGTTTGCAACTTAAAATATACTTTGTGTTCCCAACAAGCTAGGTGAAAGACGGCTTTCACACACACTTATCTCTCAGAAATGAACATGGGGTGAGACTTTCGTTCATCTTGCACAAACGGAAAAGTTTGCAGGAGAAATTATTACTCTGGTTTCTCAGTATTTTTCCTAGATTCCATTTGAATTTCCTGCAGTTTTCACTGTAAAATCGAGGTGGAGATTGTACCTCCCCATATATATGTATGGAGTGTAGTTTGCAACTGAAAAGCAACTTTGTGTTCCCAACAAGCTAGTTAAAGTACGGCTTTCACACACAGTTATCTCTCAGAACTGAGAATGTGGAAAGAAATTCGTTCATGTATACAAAGGGAAATGGTTACTGTATAAACTTTTGCTCTAATTTCTCAGTCTGTCTCATTGTTCCAGTTTGAATTTCCTGCAGTTTTCACTTTAAACCGGATTGGGAGCTAGTACTTCCCCATATATATGTATGGAGTGGAGTTTGCAAATGAAAAGAAACTTTGTGTTCCCAACAAGCTAGGTGAAGGACGGATTTCACTCACAATTATATTTCATAACAGTGCATGTGGAGAGAAATTCGTTCATCTCGCACAAATGGATCGGGTTGCAGGAGAAACTTTTACTCTGGGTTCTCAATCTGTTTCCTTGTGCCGGTTTGATATTCCCCCATTTTTCACTGTAAAACCGAATTGGATCTCTTACCTCCCCATATATATGGATGGAATTTAGTTTGCAACTGAACAGAAACTTTCTGTTCCCAACAAGCTATGTGAAGGACGGTTTCACACACTCTTATCTCTCAGAACTGAGCATGGGGAAAGACTTTCGTTCATCTAGCACAAAGGAAAATGTTTGCAGGAGAAAATTTACTGTGGTTTCTCAGTCTGTTTCCTAGAGTTGTTTTCAATTTCCTGCATTTTTCACTGTAAAACCCTGTTGGAGATAGTACCTACCCATATAAATGTATGGATTTTAGTTTGCAATTGAAAAGTAACTTTGTTTTCCCAACAAGCTAGTTGAACTACGGCTTTCACACACACATATCTCTCAGACATGAGCATGGGGAGAGAAGTTCGTTTATCTAACAGAAATGGAACTGGTTGCAAGAGAAGCTATTACTATGATTTCTCAGTCTGTTTCCTAGTTCCGGTTGGATTTTCCTGCAGTTTTCACTTTAAAGCAGATTTGGAGCTGGTTCCTCCCCATATATACGTATGGACAGAATTTTGCAACCGAAAAGAAACTTTTTGTTCCCAACAAGCTAGGTAAAGGACGGCTTTCACACACACTTATCTCTCAGAAATGAGCATGCGGAGAGACGTTCGTTCATCTAGCACAAAAGGAATGGTATGCAGGGGAAACTTTAACTTTGGTTTCTCCATCTGTTTCCTGGTGCCAGTTTGAAGTTCCTGCAGTTTTCACTGTAAAACGGAGTTGGAGCTTGTACCTCCCCGTATATATGAATGGAGTGGAGTTTGCAAATGAAAAGAACCTTTTTGTTCCCAACATTCTTGGTGAAGGACGTCTTACAAACACCATTATCTCTCTGAAATGAGGTTGTGGAGAGACGTTTGTTCATCTAGAACAAAGGGAACAGGTTTCAGGAGAAACTTTTACTCTGGTTTCTCAGTCTGTTTCCTAGTGCCAGTTTGAAGTTCCTGCAGTTTTCACTGTAAAACCGAGTTGGAGTAGTACCTCCCTATATATATGTATGGAGTGGAGTTTGCACATGAAGAAACTTTGTGTTCCCAACAAGCTATGTGAAGGACGGCTTTCACACACACTTAACTCTCAGAAATGAGCATTTGTAGAGACTTTCGTTCATCTAGCTCAAAGGGAAAGGTTTGCAGGAGAAACTTTTACTCTGGTTTCTCAGTCTGTTTCCTAGTGCCGGTTTGAAACTACTGCAGTTTTCACTGTAAAACAGAGTTGGAGCTAGTGCCTCCCCATATATATGTATGGAGTGGAGTTTGCAACTGAAAAGAAACTTTCTGTTCCCAACAAGATAGGTGAAGGACGGCTTTCACACACAATTATCTCTCAGACCTGAGCATGTGGAGAGACGTTCCTTCATCTAGCACAATGGAAAGTGTTTCAGGAGAAATTTTATTCTGGTTTCTCAGTCTGTTTCCTAGTGCCGGTTTGAAGTTCCTGCAGTTTTCACTGTAAAACAGAGTTGGAGCTAGTACCTCCCCGTATATATTTATGGAGTGGAGATAGCAACTGAAAAGTAACTTTGTGTTCTTAACAAGCTAGTTGAAGGACGGCTTTCACACACACTTATCACTCAGAACTGAGCATGTGGAGAGAGGTTCGTTCATCTAGCACAAATGGAAATGTTTGCAGGAGAAACTTTTACTCTGGTTTCTCAGTCTTTTTCCTATTGCCGGTTTGATGTTCCTGTAGTTTACGCTGTAAAAGTGAGTTGGAGCCAGTACCTACCCATATATAAGTACGGAGTCTAGTTTGCATCTGGAAAGAAACTTTGTGTTCCAAAAAGCTAGGTGAAGGACGGCTTTCACAAACACTTATCTCTCAGAACTGAGCATGTGGAGAGACGTTCGTTCATGTAGCACAAATGGAACGGGTTGCAGGAGAAACTTTTACTCTGGTTTCTCAGTCTGTTTCCTAGTGCCGGTTTGAACTTCCTGCAGTTTTCACTGTAAAACCGAGTTGGAGTTGTACCTCCCTATATATATGTATGGAGGGGGGTTTGGACCTGAAAAGAAACTTTGTGTTCCCAACAAGCTATGTAAAGGACGGCTTTCAAACACACTTAAATCTCAGAACTGAGCATGTGGAGAGACTTTCGTTCATCAAGCATAAATGGAAAGGGTTGCATTAGAAAATTTTACTCTGGTTTCTCATTCTGTTTCCTAGTGCCAGTTTGAAGTTCCTGCAATTTTCACTGTAAAACAGAGTTGGAGCTAGATCCTTCCCATATATATATATATGGAGTGGAGTATGCAACTGAAAGAAACATTGTGTTCCCAACAATCTAGGTGAAGGACGGCTTTCAGACACATATCTCTCAGAACTGAGCATGTGTAGAGACGTTCGTTCATCTTGCAAAAAGGGATCGGGTTGCATTAGAATCTTTAATTCTGGTTTCTCAGTCTGTTTCCTAGTGCCAGTTTGAAGTTCCTGCAGTTTTCACTGTAAAACAGATTTGGAGCTAGCACCTCCCCATATATATGTATGGATTGGGGTTTGCACCTGAAAAGAAACTTTGTGTTCCCAACAAGCTAGGTGAAGGACGGTTTCACACACACTTATCTCTCAGAATTGAGCTAGGGGAGAGACGTACGTTCATCAAGCATAAATGGAACGGGTTGCAGTAGAAAATTTTACTCTGGTTTCTCAGTATTTTTCATAGTACCGTTTTGAAGTTTCTAGAGTTTTCAAAGTAAATCCTAGTTTGAGCTAGTACCTCCCCTTATATATGTATGGAGTGTAGTTTGCAACTTAATATATACTTTGTGTCCCTACAAGATAGGTGAAAGACGGCATTCACACACACTTACCTCTGTGAAATGAGCATGGGGTGAGACTTTCGTTCATCTCGCACAAACGGAACGTTTTGCAGGAGAAACTCTTACTCTGATTTCTCAGGATTTTACCTAGTTTCCATTTGAAGTTCCTGCAGTTTTCACTGTAAAATCGAGGTGGAGTTTGTACCTCCCCTTATATATGTATGGAGTGTAATTTGCAAATGAAAAGAATCTTTGTGTTCCCAAAAAGCTAGGTAAAGTACTGCTTTCACACACAGTTATCTCTCAGAATTGAGAATGTGGAAAGAATTTCGTGCATGTATCACAAATTGAAATGGTGGCTGTATAAACTTTTGCTCTGTTTTCTCAGTCTGTTTCATTGTTCCAGTTTGAATTTCCTGCAGTTTTCACTTTAAACCCGATTGGGAGCTAGTACTTCCCCATATATATGTATGGAGTGGAGTTTGCAAATGAAAAGGATCTTTGTGTTCCCAACAAGCTAGGTGAAGGACGGATTTCATTCACAATTATATTTCATAACAGTGCATGTGGAGAGAATTTCGTTCATCTCGCACAAATGGATCGGGTTGCAGGAGAAACTTTTACTCTGGGTTCTCAGTCTGTTTCCTTGTGCCGGTTTGAAATTCCCCCATTTTTCACTTTAAAACCGAATTGGATCTCTTACCTCTGCATATATATGTATGGAGTGGTGTTTGCTACTGAAAAGAAACTATGTGTTCCCAACAAGCTAGATGAAGGACGGCTTTCACACACAATTATCTCTCAGAACTTAGCATGTGGAGAGACGTTCGTTCATCTAGCACAAAGGAAACAGGTTGCAGTAGTAACTTTCCCTCTGGATTCTAAGTCTGTTTCCTAGAGCCGGATTGAAGTTCCTGTATTTTTCACTGTAAAACTGTGTTGGATTTAGTACCTCCCCTTATATATATATGGTGTGGGTTAGCAACTGAAAAGAATCTTTGTCTTCCTAACAACATTTTGAAGGACGACTTTCACACTCACTTATATCTCAGAACTGAGCATGTGTGGAGACGTTCGTTCATCTAGCACAATGGAACATGTTGCAGGAGAAATTTTTACTCTGGTTTCTCAGTCTGTTTCCTAGTGCCGGTTTGAAGTTCCTGCAGTTTTCACTGTAAAACGGTGTTGGAACTTGTAGCACAAATATATATGTATGGAGTGAAGTTGGTAAGTTAAAAGAATCTTTGTTTTCCCAACAAACTAGTTGAAGGACGGTTTTCATACACAGTTATCTCTCAGAACTTAGCATGTGGAGAGACTTTCGTTCATCCAGCACAAATGGAACGGTTTGCAGGATAAATTGTTACTCTGGTTTCTCAGTCATTTTCTTAGTGCCTGTTTGAAGTTCATGCAATTTCACTGTAAAACGGAGTTGCAGCTTGTACCACCCATATATAAGTATAGAGTTTAGTTTGCAACTGAAAAAAACCTTTTTGTTCCCAACATTCTAGGTGAAGGACGTCTTTCACACACCCTTATCTCTCAGAACTGAGCATGTGCAGAGACGTTTGTTCATCTAGCACAAAGGAAAAGGTTGCAGGGAAAACTTTTACTCTGGTTTCTCAGTCTGTTTCCAAGTGCCAGTTTGAATTTCCTACAGTTTTCATTGTAAACCGAGTTGGATCTACTACCCCCCCCATATATATGTATGGAGGGTAATTTGCAACTGAAAAGAAACTTTGTGTTCCCAACAAGCCAGGTGAAGGAGGACTTTCACACACACATATCTCTCAGAACTGAGAATGTGGAGAGAAGTTCGTTCTTTCAGCACAAAATGAAATGTTTGCAGTAAAAACATTTGCTCTGGTTTCTCAGTCTGTTTTCCTTGTTCCAGTTTGAAGTTCCTGCTGTTATCACTGTAAAATGATTTGGAGTTGTACGTCCCCATATAAATATAAGGAGTGTAGTTTGCACCTGAAAAGAAACTTTGTGTTCCCAACATGCTAGGTGAAGAATGGCTTTCACACACACTTATCTCTCAGGAATGAGCATGGGGAGAGATGTTCGTTCATCAAGCACAAAGGGAACGGTTTGCAAGAGAATATTTTTCTCTGGTTTCTCTGTCTGTTTCCTATTGTCTGTTTGAAATTCCAGCAGTTTTCACTGTAAAATGGAGTTGGAGCTAGTACCTCCCCATATATATTTATGGAGAGTTGTTTGCAACTGGAAACGATCTTTGTGTTCCCAACAAGCAAGTGAAGTAAGGCTTTCACACACACTTATATCTCATAACAGTGCATGTAGAGAGACTTTCGTTCATCTACCTCATGGAACGGTGGTGTAGGAGAAAGTTTTACTCTGGTTTCTCAGTATGTTTTCCTAGTGCCGGTTTGAAGTTCCTGCAGTTTTCACTGTAAAACGGTGTTGGAACTTGTAGCACAAATATATATGTATGGAGTGAAGTTGGTAAGTTAAAAGAATCTTTGTTTTCCCAACAAACTAGTTGAAGGACGGCTTTCATACATAGTTATCTCTCAGAACTTAGCATGTGGAGAGACTTTCGTTCATGCAGCACAAATGGAAAGGTTTGCAGGAGAAATTATTTCTCTGGTTTCTCAGTCATTTTCCTAGTGCCGGTTTGAAGTTCTTGCAGTTTTCACTGTAAAACGGAGTTGCAGCTTGTACCAACCATATATAAGTATTGAGTTTAGTTTGCAACAGTAAAGAAACTATGTGTTCCCAACAAGCTAGGTGAAGGACGGCTTTCATACACACATATATTTCTCAGAACTTAGCATGTGCTGACACGTTCGTTCATCTAGCAAAAAGGGAACCGTTTGAAGGAAAAACTTTTAGTCTGTATTCTCAGTTTGTTTACAAATGGCAGTTTGAATTTCCTGAAGTTTTCACTTTAAACCGTGTTGGAAATTGTACATACACATATATATGTATGGAGTGTTGTTTGCAACTCTAAAGAAACTTTGTGTCAGAACATGCTAGGTGAATGACTGCTTTCACACACACTTACCTCACAGAAATGAACATGTGGAGAGACTTTCATTCAACTAGCACAACGGGAAATTGTTGAAGGAGGAAATTTTCACAGGTTTCTCAGTCTGTTTCCTAGCGCCTTTTGTAATTCCTGCAGTTTTCACTGTAAAACTGAGTTTGAGTTTTACCTCCAAAAATATATGTATGGAGTGTAGTATGCAACTGAAAAGAAACTTTGTGTTCCCAAAAATCTAGGTGAAGAACGGCTTTCACACACACATATCTCTCAGAATTTAGCATGGGGAGAGACATACGTTCATCAAGCATAAATGGAAAGGGTTGCAGCAGAAACTTTTACTCTGGTTTCTCAGTATTTTTCATAATACCGGTTTGAAGTTCCTACAGTTTTCAAAGTAAAACCTAGTTGGAGCTAGTACCTCCCCATATATATGTATGGAGTGTAGTTTGCAACTTAAAATATACTTTGTGTTCCCAACAAGCTAGGTGAAAGACGGCTTTCACACACACTTATCTCTCAGAAATGAACATGGGGTGAGACTTTCTTTCATCTTGCACAAACGGAACGGTTTGCAGGAGAAATTATTACTCTGGTTTCTCAGTATTTTTCCTAGATTCCATTTGAATTTCCTGCAGTTTTCACTGTAAAATCGAGGTGGAGATTATACCTCCCCATATATATGTATGGAGTGTAGTTTGCAACTGAAAAGCAACTTTGTGATCCCAACAAGCTAGGTAAAGTACGGCTTTCACACACAGTTATCTCTCAGAACTGAGAATGTAGAAATAATTTTGTTCATGTATACAAAGGGAATTGGTTACTGTATAAACTTTTGCTCTGTTTTCTCAGACTGTTTCCTAGTGCCGGTTTGAAGTT
Organism: Camelus ferus; assembly: GCF_009834535.1. Taxonomy (NCBI): domain Eukaryota; kingdom Metazoa; phylum Chordata; class Mammalia; order Artiodactyla; family Camelidae; genus Camelus; species Camelus ferus. The sequence goes on along the minus strand of NC_045697.1, from coordinate 119,423,060 downwards.
CCTGCAGTTTTCACTGTAAAACAGAGTTGGAGCTAGCATCTCCCCATATATATATTTGGAGTGGAATATGCAACTGAAAAGAACCTTTTCTTCCCAGCAAGCTATGTCAAAGTAGGCATTCACAAACACTTATCTCTCAGAACACTGCATGTGGAGATACGTTCTTTCATGTAGCGCAATGGAACGTGTTGCAGGAGAAAATTTTACTCTGGTTTCACAGTCTGTTTACTAGTGCTTGTTTGAAGTTCCTGCAGTTTTCACTTTAAAACAGAGTTGGAACTTGTACCTCCCCTTATATATGTATGGAGTTGAGATTACAACTGAAAAGAAACTTTGTCTTCCCAACAAGCTAGGTGAAGGACGTCTTTCACACACACTTATTTCTCAGAACTGAACATGTGGAGAGACGTTCGTTCATCTAGCACCAAGGGAACGGGTAGCAGGAGAAACTATTCCTCTTGTTTCTCAGTATTTTTCCTAGTGCCGGTTTGAAGTTCCTGCATTTTTCACTGAAAAACAGTGTTGGAGCCAGTACCTCCCCATATATATGTATTGAGTGGAGTTTGCACCTGAAAAGAAATTTTGTGTTCCCAAAAAGCTAGGTGAAGTACAGCTTACACACACTTATCTCTCAGAACTGTGGATGTGGAGATATGTTGGTTCATCTATCACAAAGGGAACAGGTTGCAGGAGAAACTTTTATTCTGGTTTCTCCTTCTGTTTCCTAGTGCCGGTTTGAAGTTCCTGCACTTTTCACTGTAAAACCGAGTTGGAGCTTGTACCTCCCCGTATAAATGTATGGAGTGGAATTTGCACCTGAAAAGGAACTTTGTGTTCCCAACAAGCTATGTGAAGGACGGCATTCACACACACAATTCTCTCAGATCGGAGCAATGGGAGAGGCTTTCGTTCATTTAGCACCATGGGAACGGTTTGCAGGAGAAACTTTTTCTCTAGTATCTCAGTCTGTTTCCTAGTGCCGGTTTGAAGTTCCTGCAGTTTTCACTGTAAAACATATTTGGAGCTAGTACCTCCCCATATATATGTATGGAGTGGTTTTTGCACCTGTAAAAAATTTTTGTGTTCCCAAGAATCTAGGTGAAAGACGGCTTTCACACACACTTATATATCAGATCTGAGCATGTGGAGAGACGTTCGTTCATCTAGCACAAAGGAATGGTATGCAGGAGAAACTTTTACTCTGGTTTCTCAGATCGTTTCCAAATGCCGGTTTGAAGTTCCTGTAGTTTTCACTGTAAAACCGAGTTGGAGCTTGTACCTCCCCATATATATATATGGATTGGAATATGCAACCTAAAAGAAACTTTGTGTTCCCAACAAGCTAGATGAAGGAAGGCTTTCACACGCATTTATCTCTAGAACTGAGCATGTGGAGAGACGTTCGTTCATCTAGCAAAAATGGAACGGGTTGCATGAGAAAATTTTACTCTGATTTCTCAGTGTGTTTCCTAGTTCCGGTTTGAAGTTCCTGTAGTTTTCACTGTAAAACCATGTTGGAGCTAGGACCACCCCTTATATATGTATGGAGAGGTTTTTGCAACTGAAAAGAATTTTGTCTTCCCAACAAGCTATGTGAAGTATGGCTTTCACACACACTTATATCTCAGAACTGAGCATGTGGAGAGACGTTCGTTCATCTAGCACAAAGGAAGGTATGCAGGAGAAACTTTTACTCTGCATTCTCAGTCTGTTTCCAAATTGCCGTTTTGAAGTTCCTGTAGTTTTCACTGTAAAACCATGTTGGAGCTAGTACCTCCCGATATATATGTATGGAGTGGAGTTTGCACCTGAAAAAAACATTGTGTTCCCAACAAGCTAGTTGAAGGACGGCTTTCACACACACATATCTCTCAGAACTGGGCATGTGCAGAGACGTTCGTTCATCTAGTAAAAATGGAACTGGTTGCAGGATAAACTTTTACTCTGGTTTCTCAATCTGTTTCTTAATGCCGGTTTGAAGTTCCTGCATATTCACTGTAAAACCGAGTTGGAGCTTGTACCTCCACATATATATATATGGAGTGGAATATGCACCTGAAAAGATACTTTGTCATGCCAACAAGCTAGGTGAAGGTAGGCTTTCACACACACTTATCTCTCAGAACAGAGCATGTGGAGATACTTCCTTTCATGTAGCGCAATGGAACGTGTTGCAGGAGAAAATTTTACTCTGGTATCACAGTCTGTTTACTAGTGCCGTTTTGAAGTTTCCGCCGTTTTCACTTTAAAACAGAGTTGGAACTTGTACCTCCCCTTGTATATGTATGGAGTGGAGATTACAACTGAAAAGAAACTTTGTCTTCCCAACTAGCTTTGTGAAGGACGTCTTTCAACACAATTATTTCTCAGAACTGCACATGTGTTGAGATGTTCGTTCATCTAGCACCAAGGGAACGGGTCGCAGGAGAAACTATTCCTCTGGTTTCTCAGAATTTTTCCTAGTGCCGGTTTGAAGTTCCTGCATTTTTCACTGAAAAACAGAGTTGGAGCCAGTACCTCCCCATATATATGTATTGAGTGGAGTTTGCACCTGAAAAGAAACTTTGTGTTCCCAAGATGCTAGGTGAAGCACGGCTTTCACAAACACTTTTCACTCAAAACTGAGCATGTCGTGAGACTTTCATTCATCTAGCGAAAATGGAACTGTTTGCAGGAGAATCTTTTATTCTGGTTTCTCAGTTTGTTTCCTAGTGCCGGTTTGATGTTCCTGCAGTTTTCACTGTAAAATCGAGTTGGAGTTAGTACCTCACCATATATATGTATGGAGTGGAGTTTGCACCTGAAAAGGAACTTTGTGTTCCCAACAAACTAGGTGAAGTTCGGCTTTCACACACACTTATCTCTCAGATCTGAGCAATGGGAGAGGCTTTCGTTCATTTAGCACCAAGGGAACGGTTTGCAGGAGAAACTTTTACTCTGGTTTCTCAGTCTGTTTCCTAGTCCCGGTTTGAAGTTCCTGCAGTTTTCACTGTAAACCCGTGTTGGAGCTAGTACCTCCCCATATATATGTATGGAGTGGTGTTGGCAACTGAAAAGAAACTTTGTGTTTCCTAAAAGCAGCGTGAAGGATGGCTTTCACACACACTTATCTCTCAGAAGTGAGCATGTGGACAGACGTTGTTTCATATAGCACCAAGGGAATGGGTTGCAGGAGAAACTTTTACTCTGATTTCTCAGGCTGCTTCCTAGTGCCGGTTTGATGTTCCTGCAGTTTTCACTGTAAAACCGAGTTGGAGGTAGTACTTCCCCATATATATGTATGGAGTTGACTTGGCAAATGAAAAGAATCTTTGTGTTCCCAACAAGCTAGGTGAAGGACGGCTTTCACACACACTTATCTCTCAAAACTGAGCATGAGGATAGACGTTTGTTCATCTAGCACCAAGGGAACGGTTAGCAGGGGAAACTTTTACTCTGGTGTCTCAGTCTGTTTCCTACTACCAGTTTGAAGTTCCTGCAGTTTTCACTGTAAAACCGAGTTGGAGCTATTACTTCCCCATATATATGTATGGAGTGGAGTTTGCAACTGAAAACAAACTTTGTGTTCCCTGCAAGCTAGGTGAAGTACATCTTTAACAAAGACTTACCTCTCAGAAATGAGCATGTGGAGAGACGTTCATTCATCTAGCACAAAGGGAACGGGTTGCCGGAGAAGCTTTTACTATGCATTCTCAGTCTGTTTCCTAGTGCCATTTTGAAATTCTTGCAGTTTTCACTGAAAAACAGAGTTGGAGCTTGTACCTACCTATATATATGTATGGAGTGGAATTTGAAACTTAAAAGAATCTTTGTTTTCCAAATAAGCCAGGTGAAGTGTGGCTTTCACACTCACTTATCCCTCAGTACTGAGCATGTGGAGAGACTTTCTTTCATCTACCATAAAGGGAACGTGTTGCTGGAGAAAATTTTTCTCTGGTTTCTCAGTATATTTCCTAGTGCCGGTTTGAAGTTCCTGCAGTTTTCACTGTAAAATGGAGTTTCGACTAGTATTTCCCCATATATATGTATGGAGTGTGTTTTGCACCTGAAAGTAACTTTGTGTTCCCAAAAAGCTATGTGAAGTACGGCTTTCACACACACTTATCTCTCTGAAGTGAGCATGTGGAGAGACGTTCGTTCATCTAGCACCAAGGGAACGGGTTGCAGGGGAAACATTTACTATTGTTCCTCAGTCTGTTTCCTACTGCCGGTTTGAAGTTCCTGCAGTTTTCATGGTGAATCCGAGTTGGAGCTTGTACCTCCCCATATATATGTATGGAATGGATTGTGCATCTGAAAAGAAACTTTGTGTTCCCAACAAGCTAGTTGAAGGACGGCTTTCACACACATATATCTATCAGATCTGAGCATGTGGAGAGACTTTCGTTCATCTAGCACAAATGGAACGGGTGGCAGGAGAAACATTTACTCTGGTTTCTCTGACAGTTTCCTATTGCCGGTTTGAATTTCCTGCAATTTTCACAGTAAAACAGAGTTGGAGCTAGTACCTCCCCATATATTTCTATTGAGTGGAGATAGCAACTAAAAAGAAACTATGTGTTCCCAACAAGCTATATGAAGGACGGCATTCACACACAATTATGTCTCAGAAATGAGCATGTGGAGAGACGTTCGTTCATCTAGCACCAAGGGAACGGGTTGCAGGGGAAACATTTACTATTGTTCCTCAGTCTGTTTCCTACTGCCGGTTTGAAGTTCCTGCAGTTTTCATGGTGAATCCGAGTTGGAGCTTGTACCTCCCCATATATATGTATGGAATGGATTGTGCATCTGAAAAGAAACTTTGTGTTCCCAACAAGCTAGTTGAAGGACGGCTTTCACACACATTTATCTATCAGATCTGAGCATGTGGAGAGACTTTCGTTCATCTAGCACAAATGGAACGGGTGGCAGGAGAAAACATTTACTCTGGTTTCTCTGACAGTTTCCTATTGCCGGTTTGAATTTCCTGCAATTTTCACAGTAAAACAGAGTTGGAGCTAGTACCTCCCCATATATTTCTATTGAGTGGAGATAGCAACTAAAAGAAACTATGTGTTCCCACAAGCTATATGAAGGACGGCATTCACACACAATTATGTCTCAGAAATGAGCATGTGGAGATACGTTCGTTCATCTAGCACAAATGGAACGGGTTGCAGGAGAAACTTTTACTCTGGTTTCAAAGTCTGTTTCCTAGTGCCGGTTTGAAGTTCCTGCAGTTTTCACTGTAAAACATATTTGGAGCAAGTACCTCCCCATATATATGTATGGAGTGGTTTTTGCACCTGTAAAAAATTTTTGTGTTACCAAGAAGCTAGGTGAAAGACGGCTTCACACACACTTATATATCAGATCTGAGCATGTGGAGAGACGTTCGTTCATCTAGCACAAAGGAATGGTATGCAGGAGAAACTTTTACTCTGGTTTCTCAGATTGTTTCCAAATGCCGGTTTGAAGTTCCTGTAGTTTTCACTGTAAAACCGAGTTGGAGCTTCTACCTCCCCATATATATATATGGATTGGAATATGCAACCTAAAAGAAACTTTGTGTTCCCAACAAGCTAGATGAAGGAAGGCTTTCACACACATTTATCTCTAGAACTGAGCATGTGGAGAGACGTTCGTTCATCTAGCACAAAAGGAAAGGTATGCAGGAGAAACTTTTACTCTGGATTCTCAGTCTGTTTCCAAATGCCGTTTTGAAGTTCCTGTAGTTTTCACTGTAAAACCATGTTGGAGCTAGTACCTCCCGATATATATGTATGGAGTGGAGTTTGCACCTGAAAAAAACATTGTGTTCCCAACAAGCTAGTTGAAGGACGGCTTTCACACACACATATCTCTCAGAACTGGGCATGTGCAGAGACGTTCGTTCATCTAGTAAAAATGGAACTGGTTGCAGGATAAACTTTTACTCTGGTTTCTCAATCTGTTTCTTAATGCCGGTTTGAAGTTCCTGCATATTCACTGTAAAACCGAGTTGGAGCTTGTACCTCCACATATATATATATGGAGTGGAATATGCACCTGAAAAGATACTTTGTCATGCCAACAAGCTAGGTGAAGGTAGGCTTTCACACACACTTATCTCTCAGAACAGAGCATGTGGAGATACGTCCTTTCATGTAGCGCAATGGAACGTGTTGCAGGAGAAAATTTTACTCTGGTATCAAAGTCTGTTTACTAGTGCTGTTTTGAAGTTCCCGCAGTTTTCACTTTAAAACAGAGTTGGAACTTGTACCTCCCCTTGTATATGTATGGAGTGGAGATTACAACTGAAAAGAAACTTTGTCTTCCCAACTAGCTTTGTGAAGGACGTCTTTCAACACAATTATTTCTCAGAACTGCACATGTGTTGAGATGTTCGTTCATCTAGCACCAAGGGAACGGGTCGCAGGAGAAACTATTCCTCTGGTTTCTCAGTATTTTTCCTAGTGCCGGTTTGAAGTTCCTGCAGTTTTCACAGTAAAACAGAGTTGGAGCTTGTAAATCCCCATATATTTGTATGGAGTGGAGTTTGCAAATGAGAAGAAACTTTGTGTTACCACAAGCTATGTGAAGGACGACATTCACACACAATTATGTCTCAGAACTGAGCATGTGGTGAGACGTTCGTTCATCTAGCACAAATGGATTGGGTTGCAGGAGGAACTTTTACTCTGGATTCTCAGTCTGTTTCCTAGTGCCGGTTTGAAGTTCCTGCAGTTTTCACTGTAAAACAGAGTTGAAGCTAGTATCTCACCATATATATGTATGGATTGGAGTTTGCAACTGAAAAGAAACTTAGTGTTCCCAACAAGCTACGTGAAGGACGGCTTTCACACGCAATTATCTCTCAGAACCTAGCATGTGGAGTGACGTTCTTTCATCTAGCACAATGGAACGTGTTGCAGGAGAAACTTTTACTCTGGTTTCACAGCCTGTTTACTAGTGCCGTTTGAAGTTCCTGCAGTTTTCACTGTAAAACCGAGTTGGAACTTGTACGTACCCTTATATATGTATGGAGTGGAGATTACAACTGAAAGAAACTTTGTCTTCCCAACAAGCAAGTTGAAGGACGGCTTTCACACACACTTATCTCTAAGAACAGAGCATGTGGAGATACGTTCTTACATCTAGCACAATGGAACGTTTTGCAGAATAAACTTTTACTCTGGCTTCACAGTCTTTTTACTAGTGCCGTTTGATGTTCTTGCAGTTTCCACTGTAAAATAGAGTTAGAAATTTTTCCTACCCTTATATATGTATGGACTGGAATTTGCAACTGAAATGAAACTTTGTATTCCCAATAAGCTAGGTGAAGAAAGGATTTCACACACAGTTATATCTCAGAAATGGGCATGTGGAGAGACGTTCGTTCATCTAGCAAAATGTGAACTGGTTTGCAGGAGAAACTTCTATTGTGGATTTTCAGTCTGTTTCCTAGTGCCGGTTTCAAGTTCCTGCAGAATTCACTGTAAAACGGAGTTGGAGATAGTACCTCTCCATATATATATATGGAGTGGAATATGCAACTGAAGAGAAACTTTGTGTTCCCAACAAGCTAAATGAAGGACGGATTTCACACCCATTTATCTCTACAACTGAGCATGTGGAGAGACGTTCGTTCATCTTGCACAAAGTGAACGGGTTGCAGGAGTATCTTTTACTCTGATTTCTCAGTCTCTTTCCTAGTTCTGGTTTGAAGTTCCTGTAGTTTTCACTGTAAAACCGTGTTGGAGATAGGACCAACCCTTATATATGTATGGAGTGGAGTTTGCAACTGAAAAGAATATTTGTCTTCCCAACATGCTAGGTGAAGTACGGCTATCACTCTCATCTATCTATAAGAACTGAGCATGTGGAGAGACGTTAATTCATCTAGCACAATGGAACATTTTGCAGGAGAAACTTTTACTCTGGATTCTCAGTCTGTTTCCTAGTGCTGGTATGAATTCCTGCAGTTTTAACTGTAAAACCAAGTTGGAGCTAGTACCACCCCATATATATTAATGGATTGGTGATGGCAACTGAAAAGAAAATTTGTGTTCCCAACAAGCTAGGTGAAGTATGGCTTTCACACACACTTATCTCTCAGACATGAGCATTTGGAGAGACTTTCGTTCATCTAGCACAAACGGAACCGTTTCAGGGGAATTTTTACACTCGTTTTTCAGTCTGTATCCTAGTGCTGGATTGAATTTCCTGCAGTTTTCACTGTAAAACCGAGTTGGATCTAGTACCTCCCCATATATATGTATGGAGTGGAATTTTCACCTGAAAAAAACTTTGTTTTCCGAACAAGTTAAGTGAAGGACGGCTTTCACACACAGTTATCTCTCAGAAATGGGCATGTGGAAATACGTTCGTTCATCTAGCACAAAGAGAACTGGTTGCAGGAGAAATTTTTATTGTGGATTCTCAGTCTGTTTCCTAGTGCCGTTTTTAAGTTCCTGCAGTTTTCATTGTAAAACCGCGTTGGAGATAGTACCTCCCCGTATATATGTATGGAGTGGTGTTTGCACCTGAAAAGAAACTTTGTGTTCCCAACAAGCTAGGTGAAGAACGGCTTTAAAAAACAATTATCTCTCAGAACTGAGCATGTGGAGAGACTTTCGTTCATCTACCTCAAAGGGAAAGGGTTGCAGGAGAAATTTTTCTCCGGTTTCTCAGTCTGTTTCCAAGTGCCGGTTTGAAGTTCCTGCAGTTTTCACTGTAAAACCGCGTTGGAGATAGTACCTCCCCATATATATGTATGGAGTGGAGTTGGCAACTGAAAAGAATCTTTGTGTTCCCAAAAAGCAAGGTGAAGGGCGGCTTTCACACACACATATCTCTCAGAACTGAGCATGTGGAGAGACGTACGTTCATCTAGCACCAAGGGAACTGGTAGCAGGGGAAATTTTTACTCTGGTTTCTCAGTCTGTTTCCTACTACCGGTTTGAAGTTCCTGCAGTTTTCACTGTAAAACAGATTTGGAGCTAGTACCTCCCCATATATATGTATAGAGTGGTGTTCGCAACTGTAAAAAATCTTTGTGTTCCCAAGAAGCAAGGTAAAATACGGCTTTCACACACACTTATATATCAGAACTGAGCATGTGGGGAGACGTTCCTTCATCTAGCACAAAAGGAACGGTATGCAGGAAAAACTTTTACTCTGGTTTCTCAGTCTGTTTCCAAATGCTGGTTTGAAGTTCCTGTAGTTTTCTCTGTAAAACCGAGTTGGAGCTTCTACCTCCCTATATATATGTATGGAGTGGAGTTTGCACCTGAAAAGAAACTTTGTGTTCCCAAAAAGCTAGGTGAAGGACGGCTTTCACACACACATATCTTTCCGTACAGGGCATGTGGATAGACGTTCGTTCATCTAGTACAAATGGAACTGGTTGCAGGTTAAACTTTTACTTTGATTTCTCAGTCTGTTTCCTAGTTCCGGTTTGAAGTTCCTGCAGTTTTCAGTGTAAAACCGAATTGGAGCTAGTACTTCCCCATATATATATATGGAGTGGAATATGCACCTGAAAAGATACTTTGTCATGCCAACAAGCTAGGTGAAGGTAGGCTTTCACACACACTTATCTCTCAGAACAGAGCATGTGGAGATACGTCCTTTCATGTAGCGCAATGGAACGTGTTGCAGGAGAAAATTTTACTCTGGTATCAAAGTCTGTTTACTAGTGCCGTTTTGAAGTTCCCGCAGTTTTCACTTTAAAACAGAGTTGGAACTTGTACCTCCCCTTGTATATGTATGGAGTGGAGATTACAACTGAAAAGAAACTTTGTCTTCCCAACTAGCTTTGTGAAGGACGTCTTTCAACACAATTATTTCTCAGAACTGCACATGTGTTGAGATGTTCGTTCATCTAGCACCAAGGGAACGGGTCGCAGGAGAAACTATTCCTCTGGTTTCTCAGTATTTTTCCTAGTGACGGTTTGAAGTTCCTGCAGTTTTCACAGTAAAACAGAGTTGGAGCTTGTAAATCCCCATATATTTGTATGGAGTGGAGTTTGTAAATGAGAAGAAAATTTGTGTAACCACAAGCTATGTGAAGGACGACATTCACACACAATTATGTCTCAGAACTGAGCATGTGGTGAGACGTTCGTTCATCTAGCACAAATGGATTGGGTTGCAGGAGGAACTTTTACTCTGGATTCTCAGTCTGTTTCCTAGTGCCGGTTTGAAGTTCCTGCAGTTTTCACTGTAAAACAGAGTTGAAGCTAGTATCTCACCATATATATGTATGGATTGGAGTTTGCAACTGAAAAGAAACTTAGTGTTCCCAACAAGCTACGTGAAGGACGGCTTTCACACGCAATTATCTCTCAGAACCTAGCATGTGGAGATACGTTCTTACATCTAGCACAATGGAACGTTTTGCAGAATAAACTTTTACTCTGGCTTCACAGTCTTTTTACTAGTGCCGTTTGATGTTCTTGCAGTTTCCACTGTAAAATAGAGTTAGAAATTTTTCCTACCCTTATATATGTGTGGAGTGGAATTTGCAACTGAAATGAAACTTTGTATTCCCAGTAAGCTAGGTGAAGAAAGGATTTCACACACAGTTATATCTCAGAAATGGGCATGTGGAGAGACGTTCGTTCATCTAGCAAAATGTGAACTGGTTTGCAGGAGAAACTCCTATTGTGGATTTTCAGTCTGTTTCCTAGTGCCGGTTTCAAGTTCCTGCAGAATTCACTGTAAAACGGAGTTGGAGATAGTACCTCTCCATATATATATATGGAGTGGAATATGCAACTGAAGAGAAACTTTGTGTTCCCAACAAGCTAAATGAAGGACGGATTTCACACCCATTTATCTCTACAACTGAGCATGTGGAGAGACGTTCGTTCATCTTGCACAAAGTGAACGGGTTGCAGGAGTATCTTTTACTCTGATTTCTCAGTCTCTTTCCTAGTTCTGGTTTGAAGTTCCTGTAGTTTTCACTGTAAAACCGTGTTGGAGATAGGACCAACCCTTATATATGTATGGAGTGGAGTTTGCAACTGAAAAGAATATTTGTCTTCCCAACATGCTAGGTGAAATACGGCTATCACTCTCATCTATCTATAAGAACTGAGCATGTGGAGAGACGTTAATTCATCTAGCACAATGGAACATTTTGCAGGAGAAACTTTTACTCTGGATTCTCAGTCTGTTTCCTAGTGCTGGTATGAATTCCTGCAGTTTTAACTGTAAAACCAAGTTGGAGCTAGTACCACCCCATATATATTAATGGATTGGTGATGGCAACTGAAAAGAAAATTTGTGTTCCCAACAAGCTAGGTGAAGTATGGCTTTCACACACACTTATCTCTCAGACATGAGCATTTGGAGAGACTTTCGTTCATCTAGCACAAACGGAACCGTTTTCAGGGGAATTTTTACACTCGTTTTTCAGTCTGTATCCTAGTGCTGGATTGAATTTCCTGCAGTTTTCACTGTAAAACCGAGTTGGAGCTAGTACCTCCCCATATATATGTATGGAGTGGAATTTTCACCTGAAAAAAACTTTGTTTTCCGAACAAGTTAAGTGAAGGACGGCTTTCACACACAGTTATCTCTCAGAAATGGGCATGTGGAAATACGTTCGTTCATCTAGCACAAAGAGAACTGGTTGCAGGAGAAATTTTTATTGTGGATTCTCAGTCTGTTTCCTAGTGCCGTTTTTAAGTTCCTGCAGTTTTCATTGTAAAACCGCGTTGGAGATAGTACCCTCCCCGTATATATGTATGGAGTGGTGTTTGCACCTGAAAAGAAACTTTGTGTTCCCAACAAGCTAGGTGAAGAACGGCTTTAAAAAACAATTATCTCTCAGAACTGAGCATGTGGAGAGACTTTCGTTCATCTACCTCAAAGGGAAAGGGTTGCAGGAGAAATTTTTCTCCGGTTTCTCAGTCTGTTTCCAAGTGCCGGTTTGAAGTTCCTGCAGTTTTCACTGTAAAACCGCGTTGGAGATAGTACCTCCCCATATATATGTATGGAGTGGAGTTGGCAACTGAAAAGAATCTTTGTGTTCCCAAAAAGCAAGGTGAAGGGCGGCTTTCACACACACATATCTCTCAGAACTGAGCATGTGGAGAGACGTACGTTCATCTAGCACCAAGGGAACTGGTAGCAGGGGAAATTTTTACTCTGGTTTCTCAGTCTGTTTCCTACTACCGGTTTGAAGTTCCTGCAGTTTTCACTGTAAAACAGATTTGGAGCTAGTACCTCCCCATATATATGTATAGAGTGGTGTTCGCAACTGTAAAAAATCTTTGTGTTCCCAAGAAGCAAGGTAAAATACGGCTTTCACACACACTTATATATCAGAACTGAGCATGTGGGGAGACGTTCCTTCATCTAGCACAAAAGGAACGGTATGCAGGAAAAACTTTTACTCTGGTTTCTCAGTCTGTTTCCAAATGCTGGTTTGAAGTTCCTGTAGTTTTCTCTGTAAAACCGAGTTGGAGCTTCTACCTCCCTATATATATGTATGGAGTGGAGTTTGCACCTGAAAAGAAACTTTGTGTTCCCAAAAAGCTAGGTGAAGGACGGCTTTCACACACACATATCTTTCCGTACAGGGCATGTGGATAGACGTTCATTCATCTAGTACAAATGGAACTGGTTGCAGGTTAAACTTTTACTTTGATTTCTCAGTCTGTTTCCTAGTTCCGGTTTGAAGTTCCTGAAGTTTTCAGTGTAAAACCGAATTGGAGCTAGTACTTCCCCATATATATATATGGAGTGGAATATGCACCTGAAAAGATACTTTGTCATGCCAACAAGCTAGGTGAAGGTAGGCTTTCACACACACTTATCTCTCAGAACAGAGCATGTGGAGATACGTCCTTTCATGTAGCGCAATGGAACGTGTTGCAGGAGAAAATTTTACTCTGGTATCAAAGTCTGTTTACTAGTGCCGTTTTGAAGTTCCCGCAGTTTTCACTTTAAAACAGAGTTGGAACTTGTACCTCCCCTTGTATATGTATGGAGTGGAGATTACAACTGAAAAGAAACTTTGTCTTCCCAACTAGCTTTGTGAAGGACGTCTTTCAACACAATTATTTCTCAGAACTGCACATGTGTTGAGATGTTCGTTCATCTAGCACCAAGGGAACGGGTCGCAGGAGAAACTATTCCTCTGGTTTCTCAGTATTTTTCCTAGTGCCGGTTTAAAGTTCCTGCAGTTTTCACAGTAAAACAGAGTTGGAGCTTGTAAATCCCCATATATTTGTATGGAGTGGAGTTTGCAAATGAGAAGAAACTTTGTGTTACCACAAGCTATGTGAAGGACGACATTCACACACAATTATGTCTCAGAACTGAGCATGTGGTGAGACGTTCGTTCATCTAGCACAAATGGATTGGGTTGCAGGAGGAACTTTTACTCTGGATTCTCAGTCTGTTTCCTAGTGCCGGTTTGAAGTTCCTGCAGTTTTCACTGTAAAACAGAGTTGAAGCTAGTATCTCACCATATATATGTATGGATTGGAGTTTGCAACTGAAAAGAAACTTAGTGTTCCCAACAAGCTACGTGAAGGACGGCTTTCACACGCAATTATCTCTCAGAACCTAGCATGTGGAGTGACGTTCTTTCATCTAGCACAATGGAACGTGTTGCAGGAGAAACTTTTACTCTGGTTTCACAGCCTGTTTACTAGTGCCGTTTGAAGTTCCTGCAGTTTTCACTGTAAAACCGAGTTGGAACTTGTACGTACCCTTATATATGTATGGAGTGGAGATTACAACTGAAAGAAACTTTGTCTTCCCAACAAGCAAGTTGAAGGGCGGCTTTCACACACACTTATCTCTAAGAACAGAGCATGTGGAGAGGCGTTCTTACATCTAGCACAATGGAACGTTTTGCAGAATAAACTTTTACTCTGGCTTCACAGTCTTTTTACTAGTGCCGTTTGATGTTCTTGCAGTTTCCACTGTAAAATAGAGTTAGAAATTTTTCCTACCCTTATATATGTATGGACTGGAATTTGCAACTGAAATGAAACTTTGTATTCCCAATAAGCTAGGTGAAGAAAGGATTTCACACACAGTTATATCTCAGAAATTGGCATGTGGAGAGACGTTCGTTCATCTAGCAAAATGTGAACTGGTTTGCAGGAGAAACTTCTATTGTGGATTTTCAGTCTGTTTCCTAGTGCCGGTTTCAAGTTCCTGCAGAATTCACTGTAAAACGGAGTTGGAGATAGTACCTCTCCATATATATATATGGAGTGGAATATGCAACTGAAGAGAAACTTTGTGTTCCCAACAAGCTAAATGAAGGACGGATTTCACACCCATTTATCTCTACAACTGAGCATGTGGAGAGACGTTCGTTCATCTTGCACAAAGTGAACGGGTTGCAGGAGTATCTTTTACTCTGATTTCTCAGTCTCTTTCCTAGTTCTGGTTTGAAGTTCCTGTAGTTTTCACTGTAAAACCGTGTTGGAGATAGGACCAACCCTTATATATGTATGGAGTGGAGTTTGCAACTGAAAAGAATATTTGTCTTCCCAACATGCTAGGTGAAGTACGGCTATCACTCTCATCTATCTATAAGAACTGAGCATGTGGAGAGACGTTAATTCATCTAGCACAATGGAACATTTTGCAGGAGAAACTTTTACTCTGGATTCTCAGTCTGTTTCCTAGTGCTGGTATGAATTCCTGCAGTTTTAACTGTAAAACCAAGTTGGAGCTAGTACCACCCCATATATATTAATGGATTGGTGATGGCAACTGAAAAGAAAATTTGTGTTCCCAACAAGCTAGGTGAAGTATGGCTTTCACACACACTTATCTCTCAGACATGAGCATTTGGAGAGACTTTCGTTCATCTAGCACAAACGGAACCGTTTTCAGGGGAATTTTTACACTCGTTTTTCAGTCTGTATCCTAGTGCTGGATTGAATTTCCTGCAGTTTTCACTGTAAAACCGAGTTGGAGCTAGTACCTCCCCATATATATGTATGGAGTGGAATTTTCACCTGAAAAAAACTTTGTTTTCCGAACAAGTTAAGTGAAGGACGGCTTTCACACACAGTTATCTCTCAGAAATGGGCATGTGGAAATACGTTCGTTCATCTAGCACAAAGAGAACTGGTTGCAGGAGAAATTTTTATTGTGGATTCTCAGTCTGTTTCCTAGTGCCGTTTTTAAGTTCCTGCAGTTTTCATTGTAAAACCGCGTTGGAGATAGTACCTCCCCGTATATATGTATGGAGTGGTGTTTGCACCTGAAAAGAAACTTTGTGTTCCCAACAAGCTAGGTGAAGAACGGCTTTAAAAAACAATTATCTCTCAGAACTGAGCATGTGGAGAGACTTTCGTTCATCTACCTCAAAGGGAAAGGGTTGCAGGAGAAATTTTTCTCCGGTTTCTCAGTCTGTTTCCAAGTGCCGGTTTGAAGTTCCTGCAGTTTTCACTGTAAAACCGCGTTGGAGATAGTACCTCCCCATATATATGTATGGAGTGGAGTTGGCAACTGAAAAGAATCTTTGTGTTCCCAAAAAGCAAGGTGAAGGGCGGCTTTCACACACACATATCTCTCAGAACTGAGCATGTGGAGAGACGTACGTTCATCTAGCACCAAGGGAACTGGTAGCAGGGGAAATTTTTACTCTGGTTTCTCAGTCTGTTTCCTACTACCGGTTTGAAGTTCCTGCAGTTTTCACTGTAAAACAGATTTGGAGCTAGTACCTCCCCATATATATGTATAGAGTGGTGTTCGCAACTGTAAAAAATCTTTGTGTTCCCAAGAAGCAAGGTAAAATACGGCTTTCACACACACTTATATATCAGAACTGAGCATGTGGGGAGACGTTCCTTCATCTAGCACAAAAGGAACGGTATGCAGGAAAAACTTTTACTCTGGTTTCTCAGTCTGTTTCCAAATGCTGGTTTGAAGTTCCTGTAGTTTTCTCTGTAAAACCGAGTTGGAGCTTCTACCTCCCTATATATATGTATGGAGTGGAGTTTGCACCTGAAAAGAAACTTTGTGTTCCCAAAAAGCTAGGTGAAGGACGGCTTTCACACACACATATCTTTCCGTACAGGGCATGTGGATAGACGTTCATTCATCTAGTACAAATGGAACTGGTTGCAGGTTAAACTTTTACTTTGATTTCTCAGTCTGTTTCCTAGTTCCGGTTTGAAGTTCCTGAAGTTTTCAGTGTAAAACCGAATTGGAGCTAGTACTTCCCCATATATATATATGGAGTGGAATATGCACCTGAAAAGATACTTTGTCATGCCAACAAGCTAGGTGAAGGTAGGCTTTCACACACACTTATCTCTCAGAACAGAGCATGTGGAGATACGTCCTTTCATGTAGCGCAATGGAACGTGTTGCAGGAGAAAATTTTACTCTGGTATCAAAGTCTGTTTACTAGTGCCGTTTTGAAGTTCCCGCAGTTTTCACTTTAAAACAGAGTTGGAACTTGTACCTCCCCTTGTATATGTATGGAGTGGAGATTACAACTGAAAAGAAACTTTGTCTTCCCAACTAGCTTTGTGAAGGACGTCTTTCAACACAATTATTTCTCAGAACTGCACATGTGTTGAGATGTTCGTTCATCTAGCACCAAGGGAACGGGTCGCAGGAGAAACTATTCCTCTGGTTTCTCAGTATTTTTCCTAGTGCCGGTTTGAAGTTCCTGCAGTTTTCACAGTAAAACAGAGTTGGAGCTTGTAAATCCCCATATATTTGTATGGAGTGGAGTTTGCAAATGAGAAGAAACTTTGTGTTACCACAAGCTATGTGAAGGACGACATTCACACACAATTATGTCTCAGAACTGAGCATGTGGTGAGACGTTCGTTCATCTAGCACAAATGGATTGGGTTGCAGGAGGAACTTTTACTCTGGATTCTCAGTCTGTTTCCTAGTGCCGGTTTGAAGTTCCTGCAGTTTTCACTGTAAAACAGAGTTGAAGCTAGTATCTCACCATATATATGTATGGATTGGAGTTTGCAACTGAAAAGAAACTTAGTGTTCCCAACAAGCTACGTGAAGGACGGCTTTCACACGCAATTATCTCTCAGAACCTAGCATGTGGAGTGACGTTCTTTCATCTAGCACAATGGAACGTGTTGCAGGAGAAACTTTTACTCTGGTTTCACAGCCTGTTTACTAGTGCCGTTTGAAGTTCCTGCAGTTTTCACTTTAAAACCGAGTTGGAACTTGTACGTACCCTTATATATGTATAGGAGTGGAGATTACAACTGAAAGAAACTTTGTCTTCCCAACAAGCAAGTTGAAGGGCGGCTTTCACACACACTTATCTCTAAGAACAGAGCATGTGGAGAGGCGTTCTTACATCTAGCACAATGGAACGTTTTGCAGAATAAACTTTTACTCTGGCTTCACAGTCTTTTTACTAGTGCCGTTTGATGTTCTTGCAGTTTCCACTGTAAAATAGAGTTAGAAATTTTTCCTACCCTTATATATGTATGGACTGGAATTTGCAACTGAAATGAAACTTTGTATTCCCAATAAGCTAGGTGAAGAAAGGATTTCACACACAGTTATATCTCAGAAATGGGCATGTGGAGAGACGTTCGTTCATCTAGCAAAATGTGAACTGGTTTGCAGGAGAAACTTCTATTGTGGATTTTCAGTCTGTTTCCTAGTGCCGGTTTCAAGTTCCTGCAGAATTCACTGTAAAACGGAGTTGGAGATAGTACCTCTCCATATATATATATGGAGTGGAATATGCAACTGAAGAGAAACTTTGTGTTCCCAACAAGCTAATTGAAGGACGGATTTCACACCCATTTATCTCTACAACTGAGCATGTGGAGAGACGTTCGTTCATCTTGCACAAAGTGAACGGGTTGCAGGAGTATCTTTTACTCTGATTTCTCAGTCTCTTTCCTAGTTCTGGTTTGAAGTTCCTGTAGTTTTCACTGTAAAACCGTGTTGGAGATAGGACCAACCCTTATATATGTATGGAGTGGAGTTTGCAACTGAAAAGAATATTTGTCTTCCCAACATGCTAGGTGAAGTACTGGCTATCACTCTCATCTATCTATAAGAACTGAGCATGTGGAGAGACGTTAATTCATCTAGCACAATGGAACATTTTGCAGGAGAAACTTTTACTCTGGATTCTCAGTCTGTTTCCTAGTGCTGGTATGAATTCCTGCAGTTTTAACTGTAAAACCAAGTTGGAGCTAGTACCACCCCATATATATTAATGGATTGGTGATGGCAACTGAAAAGAAAATTTGTGTTCCCAACAAGCTAGGTGAAGTATGGCTTTCACACACACTTATCTCTCAGACATGAGCATTTGGAGAGACTTTCGTTCATCTAGCACAAACGGAACCGTTTTCAGGGGAATTTTTACACTCGTTTTTCAGTCTGTATCCTAGTGCTGGATTGAATTTCCTGCAGTTTTCACTGTAAAACCGAGTTGGAGCTAGTACCTCCCCATATATATGTATGGAGTGGAATTTTCACCTGAAAAAAACTTTGTATTCCGAACAAGTTAAGTGAAGGACGGCTTTCACACACAGTTATCTCTCAGAAATGGGCATGTGGAAATACGTTCGTTCATCTAGCACAAAGAGAAATGGTTGCAGGAGAAAATTTTTATTGTGGATTCTCAGTCTGTTTCCTAGTGCCGTTTTTAAGTTCCTGCAGTTTTCATTGTAAAACCGCGTTGGAGATAGTACCTCCCCGTATATATGTATGGAGTGGTGTTTGCACCTGAAAAGAAACTTTGTGTTCCCAACAAGCTAGGTGAAGAACGGCTTTAAAAAACAATTATCTCTCAGAACTGAGCATGTGGAGAGACTTTCGTTCATCTACCTCAAAGGGAAAGGGTTGCAGGAGAAATTTTTCTCCGGTTTCTCAGTCTGTTTCCAAGTGCCGGTTTGAAGTTCCTGCAGTTTTCACTGTAAAACCGCGTTGGAGATAGTACCTCCCCATATATATGTATGGAGTGGAGTTGGCAACTGAAAAGAATCTTTGTGTTCCCAAAAAGCAAGGTGAAGGGGCGGCTTTCACACACACATATCTCTCAGAACTGAGCATGTGGAGAGACGTACGTTCATCTAGCACCAAGGGAACTGGTAGCAGGGGAAATTTTTACTCTGGTTTCTCAGTCTGTTTCCTACTACCGGTTTGAAGTTCCTGCAGTTTTCACTGTAAAACAGATTTGGAGCTAGTACCCTCCCGATATATATGTATAGAGTGGTGTTCGCAACTGTAAAAAATCTTTGTGTTCCCAAGAAGCAAGGTAAAATACGGCTTTCACACACACTTATATATCAGAACTGAGCATGTGGGGAGACGTTCCTTCATCTAGCACAAAAGGAACGGTATGCAGGAAAAACTTTTACTCTGGTTTCTCAGTCTGTTTCCAAATGCTGGTTTGAAGTTCCTGTAGTTTTCTCTGTAAAACCGAGTTGGAGCTTCTACCTCCCTATATATGTATGGAGTGGAGTTTGCACCTGAAAAGAAACTTTGTGTTCCCAAAAAGCTAGGTGAAGGACGGCTTTCACACACACATATCTTTCCGTACAGGGCATGTGGATAGACGTTCGTTCATCTAGTACAAATGGAACTGGTTGCAGGTTAAACTTTTACTTTGATTTCTCAGTCTGTTTCCTAGTTCCGGTTTGAAGTTCCTGCAGTTTTCAGTCTAAAACCGAATTGGAGCTAGTACTTCCCCATATATATATATGGAGTGGAATATGCAACTGAAAAGAAAGTTTGTGTTCCCAGCAAGCTTGATGAAGGACGGCTTTCACACACATTTATCTCTAGTACTGAGCATGTGGAGAGACGTTCGTTCATCTATCACAAAGGGAACGGGTTGCATGAGAAACTTTTTCTCTGAAATCTCAGTCTGTTTCCTAGTTCCGGTTTGAAGATCCTGTAGTTTTCACTGTAAAACCATGTTGGAGCTAGGACCACCCCTTATATATGTATGAAGTGGAGTTTTCAACTAAAAAGAATTTTGTCTTACCAACAAGCTATTTCAAGGACGGCTTTCACACACACTTATCTCTCAGAAATGGGCATGTGGAGAGACTTTGGTTCATCTAGCACAAAGGGAAAATTTTGCAGGAGAATTTTTACTCTGGTTTCTTAGTCTGGTTCCTAGTGCCGGTTTGAAATTCCTGCAATTTTCAGTGTAAAACCGAGTTGGAGCTAGTACATCCCCATATAAATTTATGGATTGGTGTTTGCACCTGAAAAGAAACTTTGTGTTCCCAAGAAGCTAGATGAAGCCCTGCTTTCACAAACAATTATATCTCAGATCTGAGCATTTCGAGAGACGTTCATTCATCTAGCACAAATGGAACGGTTTGCATAAGAAAATTTTACTCTCTTTTCTCAGTTTGTTTCCTAGTGCTGGTTTGATGTTCCTGCATTTTTCACTGTAAAAAAGAGTTGGAGTTATTTCCTAACCATATATATGTATGGAGTGGAGTTTGCACCTGAAAAGGAACTTTGTCTTCCCAACAAGCTGGTGAAGTAAGGCTTTCACACACACTTATCTCTCAGATTTGAGCATGTGGAGAGACGTTAGTTCATTTAGCACCAAAGGAACGGTTTGCAGGAGAAACTTTACTCTGGTTTCTCAGTGTGTTTCCTAGTGCCGGTTTGAAGTTCCTTCAGTTTTCACTGTAAAACCGAGTTGGAGCTAGTACCTCCCCATATATATATATGGAGTGGTGTTTGCACCTGTAAAAAAACTTTGTGTTCCCAAGAAGCTAGGTGAAAGACGGCTTTCACATACACATATATTTCAGAACTGAGCATGTGGAGAGGCGTTCGTTCATTTGGTACAAATGGAACTGTTTGCAGGATAAACTTTTACTCTGGTTTCTCAATCTGTTTCCTAGTTCCGGTTTGAAGTTCCTGTAGTTTTCACTGTAAAACCGTGTTGGTGCTAAGACCAACCCTTATATATGTAGGGAGTGGAGTTTTCAACTGAAAAGAAATTTGTCTTCCCAACAAGCTATGTGAAGGACGGCTTTCACACACACTTATCTCTCAGAAATGAGCATGTGGACAGACTTTCGTTCATCTAGCACAAAGGGAACGTTTTGCAGGGGAATTTATCTCTGGTTTCTCAGTCTGTTTCCTAGTGCCGGTTTGAATTCCCTGTAGTTTTCACTGTAAAACCGAGATGGGGCTAGTACCTCCCCATATAAATGTATAGAGTGGAGTTTGCAACTGAAAAGGAACTTAGTGTTCCAAACAAGCTAGTTGAAGGATGGCTTTCACACACAATTATCTCTCAAAACTTAGCATTTGGAGAGACGTTCATTCATCTAGCAGCAAGGGATCGGGTGGAAGGAGAAATTTTACTCTGATTTCTCAGGCTGTTTCCTAGTGCCTTTTTGAAGTTCCTGCAGTTTTCACTGTAAAACAGAGTTGGAGGTTTATACCTCCCCATATATATGTATGGGGTTGAGTTGGCAAATGAAAAGAAACTTTGTGTTCCCAACAAGCTATGTGAAGGACGGTTTTCACACACACATATCTCTCAGAACTGAGCATGTGGAGAGACGTACGTTCATCTAGCACAAAGAGAATATGTTGCAGGAGAAAATTTTACTCTGCTATCTAAGCCTGTTTCCTAGTGCCGGTTTGAAATTTCCGCAGTTTTCACTGTAAACACGATTTGGGGCTAGTATCTCACCATATATATGTATAGAGTGGAGTTTGCAACTTAAAAGAAACTTTGTGTTCCCAACAAGGTAGTTGAAGGACGGCTTTCACACACATTTATCTCTCAAATCTGAGCATGTGGAGAGACTTTCGTTCATCTAGCACAAATGGAACGGGTGGCAGTATAAACATTTACTCTGGTTTCTCTGACAGTTTCCTATTGCCGGTTTGAATTTCCTGCAATTTTCACAGTAAAACAGAGTTGGAGCTAGTACCTCCCCATATATTTCTATGGAGTGGAGATTGCAACAAAAAGAAACTGTGTTCCTAACAAGCTATGTGAAGGACGGCATTCACACACATTTATCTCTCAAATCTGAGCATGTGGAGAGACTTTCGTTCATCCAGCACAAATGGAACCGGTTGCAGGAGAAACTTTTACTCTGGTTTCTCAGTCTGTTTCCTAGTGCCGGTTTGAAGTTCCTGCAGTTTTCACTGTAAAACATATTTGGAGCTAGTAACTCCCCATATATATGTATGGAGTGGTTTTTGCACCTGTAAAAAATTTTTGTGTTCCCAAGAAGCTAGGTGAAAGACGGCTTTCACACACACTTATATATCAGATCTGAGCATGTGGAGAGACGTTCGTTCATCTAGCACAAAGGAATGGTATGCAGGAGAAACTTTTACTCTGGTTTCTCAGATTGTTTCCAAATGCCGGTTTGAAGTTCCTGTAGTTTTCACTGTAAAACCGAGTTGGAGCTTGTACCTCCCCATATATATATATGGATTGGAATATGCAACCTAAAAGAAACTTTGTGTTCCCAACAAGCTAGATGAAGGAAGGCTTTCACACACATTTATCTCTAGAACTGAGCATGTGGAGAGACGTTCGTTCATCTAGCACAAAAGGAACGGGTTGCATGAGAAAATTTTACTCTGATTTCTCAGTGTGTTTCCTAGTTCCGGTTTGAAGTTCCTGTAGTTTTCACTGTAAAACCATGTTGGAGCTAGGACCACCCCTTATATATGTATGGAGAGGTTTTTGCAACTGAAAAGAATTTTGTCTTCCCAACAAGCTATGTGAAGTACGGCTTTCACACACACTTATATCTCAGAACTGAGCATGTGGAGAGACGTTCGTTCATCTAGCACAAAAGGAAAGGTATGCAGGAGAAACTTTTACTCTGGATTCTCAGTCTGTTTCCAAATGCCGTTTTGAAGTTCCTGTAGTTTTCACTGTAAAACCAAGTTGGAGCTAGTACCTCCCGATATATATGTATGAAGTGGAGTTTGCACCTGAAAAAAAACATTGTGTTCCCAACAAGCTAGTTGAAGGACGGCTTTCACACACACATATCTCTCAGAACTGGGCATGTGCAGAGACGTTCGTTCATCTAGTAAAAATGGAACTGGTTGCAGGATAAACTTTTACTCTGGTTTCTCAATCTGTTTCTTAATGCCGGTTTGAAGTTCCTGCATATTCACTGTAAAACCGAGTTGGAGCTTGTACCTCCACATATATATATATGGAGTGGAATATGCACCTGAAAAGATACTTTGTCATGCCAACAAGCTAGGTGAATGTAGGCTTTCACACACACTTATCTCTCAGAACAGAGCATGTGGAGATATGTCCTTTCATGTAGCGCAATGGAACGTGTTGCAGGAGAAAATTTTACTCTGGTATCAAAGTCTGTTTACTAGTGCCGTTTTGAAGTTCCCGCAGTTTTCACTTTAAAACAGAGTTAGAACTTGTACCTCCCCTTGTATATGTATGGAGTGGAGATTACAACTGAAAAGAAACTTTGTCTTCAAAACTAGCTTTGTGAAGGACGTCTTCCAACACAATTATTTCTCAGAACTGCACATGTGTTGAGATGTTCGTTCATCAAGCACCAAGGGAACGGGTCGCAGGAGAAACTATTCCTCTGGTTTCTCAGTATTTTTCCTAGTGCCGGTTTGAAGTTCCTGCATTTTTCACTGAAAAACAGAGTTGGAGCCAGTACCTCCCCATATATATGTATTGAGTGGAGTTTGCACCTGAAAAGAAACTTTGTGTTCCCAAGATGCTAGGTGAAGCACGGCTTTCACAAACACTTATCTCTCAAAACTGAGCATGTCGTGAGACTTTCATTCATCTAGCGAAAATGGAACTGTTTGCAGGAGAATCTTTTATTCTGGTTTCTCAGTTTGTTTCCTAGTGCCGGTTTGATGTTCCTGCAGTTTTCACTGTAAAATCGAGTTGGAGTTAGTACCTCACCATATATATGTATGGAGTGGAGTTTGCACCTGAAAAGGAACTTTGTGTTCCCAACAAACTAGGTGAAGTTCGGCTTTCACACACACTTATCTCTCAGATCTGAGCAATGGGAGAGGCTTTCGTTCATTTAGCACCAAGGGAACAGTTAGCAGGGGAAACTTTTACTCTGGTCTCTCAGTCTGTTTCCTACTACCAGTCTGAAGTTCCTGCAGTTTTCACTGTAAAACCGAGTTGGAGCTGGTACTTCCCCATATATATGTATGGAGTGGAGTTTGCAACTGAAAACAAACTTTGTGTTCCCTACAATCTAGGTGAAGTACGGCTTTAACAAAGACATACCTCTCAGAAATGAGCATGTGGATAGACGTTCATTCATCTAGCACAAAGGGAACGGGTTGCCGGAGAAGCTTTTACTCTGCATTCTCAGTCTGTTTCCTAGTGCCATTTTGAAGTTCTTGCAGTTTTCACTGTAAAACAGAGTTGGAGCTTGTACCTACCTATATATATGTATGGAGTGGAATTTGAAACTTAAAAGAATCTTTGTTTTCCAAATAAGCCAGGTGAAGTGCGGCTTTCACACTCACTTATCCCTCAGTACTGAGCATGTGGAGAGACTTTCTTTCATCTGCCATAAAGGGAACGTGTTGCTGGAGAAAATTTTTCTCTGGATTCTCAGTATATTTCCTAGTGCCGGTTTGAAGTTCCTGCAGTTTTCACTGTAAAATGGAGTTTCGACTAGTATTTCCCCATATATATATATGGAGTGTGGTTTGCACCTGAAAGTAACTTTGTGTTCCGTAAAAGCTATGTGAAGTACGGCTTTCACACACACTTATCTCTCTGAAGTGAGCATGTGGAGAGACGTTCGTTCATCTAGCACCAAGGGAACGGGTTGCAGTGGAAACATTTACTATGGTTCCTCAGTCTGTTTCCTACTGCCGGTTTGAAGTTCCTGCAGTTTTCATGGTAAAAACGAGTTGGAGCTTGTACCTCCCCATATATATGTATGGAATGGATTGTGCATCTGAAAAGAAACTTTGTGTTCCCAACAAGCTAGTTGAAGGACGGCTTTCACACACATTTATCTCTCAGATCTGAGCATGTGGAGAGACTTTCGTTCATCTAGCACAAATGGAACAGGTGGCAGGAGAAACATTTACTCTGGTTTCTCTGACAGTTTCCTATTGCCGGTTTGAATTTCCTGCAATTTTCACAGTAAAAAAGAGTTGGAGCTAGTACCTCCCCATATATTACTATGGAGTGGAGATTGCAACTAAAAAGAAACTATGTGTTCCCAACAAGGTATGTGAAGGACGGCATTCACACACAATTATGTCTCAGAACTGAGCATGTGGAGATACGTTCGTTCATCTAGCACAAATGGAACGGGTTGCAGGAGAAACTTTTATTCTGGTTTCTCAGTCTGTTTCCTAGTGCCGGTTTGAAGTTCCTGCAGTTTTCACTGTAAAACGGATTTGGAGCTATTATCTCACCATATATATGTATGGAGTGGAGATTGCAACTGAAAATAAACTTTGTCTTCCCATCAAGCTAGGTGAATGACGGCTTTCACACACACTTATCTCTCAGAACAGAGCATGTGGAGAGTCGTTCGTTCATCTAGCACAATTTGAACGGGTTGCACGAGAAACTTTTACTCTGGTTTATCTGTTTGTTTCCTAATGCTTTTTTGAAGTTCCTACAGTTTTCACAGTTAAAACGAGTTGGAGCTATTACCTCCCCACATATAGTTATGGAATGGAGTTTGAAACTGAAATGAATCTTTGTGTTCCCAACAAGCTATGGGAAGAACGGCTTTAACACACACTTAACTCTCAAAACAGAACATGTGGAGATATGATCTTTCATCCAGCACAATGGAACGTGTTGCAGGAGAAACTTTACTCTGGTTTCACAGTATGTTTACTAGTGCCGGTTTGAAGTTCCTGCAGTTTTCACTGTAAAACCGAGATGGAAATTTTTCCTACCCTTATATATTTATGGAGTGGAATTTGCACCTGAAAAGAAACTTTGAATTCCCAACAAGCTAGGTGAAGGACGGATTTCACACACACTTGTCTCTCAGAACTGAGCATGTTGAGAGTAGTTCGTTCATCTAGCACAATGGGAATGGGTTGCAAGAGAAACATTTACTCTGGGTTCTCAGTCTGTTTCTTAGTGCCGGTTTGAAGTTCCTGTAGTTTTCACTGTAAAACCAAGTTGGAGCTAGTACCTCCCGATATATATGTATGGAGTGGAGTTTGCACCTGAAAAAAAACATTGTGTTCCCAACAAGCTAGGTGAAGGACGGCTTTCACACACACATATCTCTCAGAAACTGGACATGTGGAGAGACGTTCGTTCATCTAGTAAAATGGAAATGGTTGCAGGATAAACTTTTACTCTGGTTTCTCAATCTGTTTCTTAATGCCGGTTTGAATTTCCTGAAGTATTCACTGTAAAACCGAGTTGGAGCTTGTACCTCCACATATATATATATGGAGTGGAATATGCCACCTGAAAAGATACTTTGTCATGCCAAAAAGCTAGTTGAAGGTAGGCTTTCACACACACTTATCTCTCAGAACAGAGCATGAGGAGATACGTCCTTTCATGTAGCGCAATGCATGTGTTGCAGGAGAAAATTTTACTCTGGTATCACAGTCTGTTTACTAGTGCCGTTTTGAAGTTCCCGCAGTTTTCACTTTAAAACAGAGTTGGAACTTGTGCCTCCCCTTGTATATGTATGGAGTGGAGATTACAACTGAAAAGAAACTTTGTCTTCCCAACTAGCTTTGTGAAGGACGTCTTTCAACACAATTATTTCTCAGAACTGCACATGTGTTGAGACGTTCGTTCATCTAGCACCAAGGGAACGGGTCGCAGGAGAAACTATTCCTCTGGTTTCTCAGTATATTTCCTAGTGCCGTTTTTAAGTTCCTGCACTTTTTATTGTAAAACCGTGTTGGAGCTTGTACCTCCCATATATATGTATGGAGTGGAATTTGCACCTGAATAAAACTTTGAATTCCGAACAAGCTAGGTGAAGGACGGCTTTAAAAAACAATTAACTCTCAGAACTGAGCATGTGGAGAGACGTTCGTTCATCTTCCACAAAGAGAACGGTTTTTCAGGAGAAATTTTTCTCTGGTTTCTCAGTCTGTTTCCAAGTGCCTGTTTGAAGTTCCTGCAGTTTTCACTGTAAAATCGAGTTGGAGCTCATACATCCCCATATATATGTATGGAATGGAGTTTGCAAGTTAAAAGAAACTTCGTGTTCCCAAGAAGGTAGTTGAAGTACGGCTTTCACACACACTTATCTCTCAGAACTGAGCATGAGGAGAGACGTTCGTTCATCTAGCACCAAGGGAACGGGTCGCAGGAGAAACTATTCCTCTGGTTTCTCAGTATTTTTCCTACTGCCGGTTTGAAGTTCCTGCATTTTTCACTGTAAAACAGAGTTGGAACTAGTACCACCCCATATAAATTTATGGAGATTTATTTGCACCTGAAAAGAAACTTTGTGTTCCCAAGAAGCTAGGTGAAGCACGGCTTTCACAAACACTTATCTCTCAAAACTGAGCATGTCGAGAGACTTTCATTCATCTAGCGAAAATGGAACTGTTTGCAGGAGAATCTTTTACTCTGGTTTCTCAGTTTGTTTCGTAGTGCCGGATTGATGTTCCTGCAGTTTTCACTGTAAAACCGATTTGGAGTTAGTACCTCACCATATATATGTAGGGATTGGAGTTTGCACCTGAAAAGGAACTTTGTGTTCCCAACAAACTAGGTGAAGTTCGGCTTTCACACACACTTATCTCTCAGATCTGAGCAATGGGAGAGGCTTTCGTTCATTTAGCACCAAGGAAACGGTTTGCAGGAGAAATTTTTACTCTGGTTTCTCAGTCTGCTTCCTAGTGCCGGTTTGAATTTCCTGCAGTTTTCACTGTAAACCCGTGTGGAGCTAGTACTTCCCCATATATATGTATGGAGTGGTGTTGGCAACTGAAAAGAAACTTTGTGTTCCCAAAAAGCAGCGTGAAGGATGGCTTTCACACACACTTATCTCTCAGATCTGAGCATGTGGACAGACGTTGTTTCATATAGCACCAAGGGAATGGGTTGCAGGAGAAACTTTTACTCTGATTTCTCAGGCTGTTTCCTAGTGCCGGTTTGAAGTTCCTACAATTTTCACTGTAAAACCGAGTTGGAGGTAGTACCTCCCCATATATATGTATGGAGTTGACTTGGCAAATGAAAAGAAACTTTGTGTTCCCAACAAGCTAGGTGAAGGACGGCTTTCGCACACATTTATCTCTCAAAACTGAGCATGAAGAAGACCTTCGTTCATCTAGCACCAAGGGAACGGTTAGCAGGGGAAACTTTTACTCTGGTCTCTCAGTCTGTTTCGTACTACCAGTTTGAAGTTCCTGCAGTTTTCACTGTAAAACCGAGTTGGAGCTAGTACCTGCACATATATATGTATCGAGTGGAGTTTGCAACTGAAAACAAACTTTGTGTTCCCTACAAGCTAGGTGAAGTACGGCTTTAAAAAAGAATTACCTCTCAGAAATGAGCATGTGGACAGACGTTCATTCATCTAGCACAAAGGGAACGGGTTGCCGGAGAAGCTTTTACTCTGCATTCTCAGTCTGTTTCCTAGTGCCATTTTGAAGTTCTTGCAGTTTTCACTGTAAAACAGAGTTGGAGCTTGTACCTACCTATATATATGTATGGAGTGGAGTTTGAAACTTAAAAGAATCTTTGTTTTCCAAATAAGCCAGGTGAAGTTCGTCTTTCACACACACTTATTCCTTAGTACTGAGCATGTGGAGAGACTTTCTTTCATCTACCATAAAGGGAACGTGTTGCTGGAGAAAATTTTTCTCTGATTTCTCAGTATATTTCCTAGTGCCGGTTTGAAGTTCCTGCAGTTTTCACTGTAAAACGGAGTTTCGTCTAGTATTTCCCCATATATATGTATGGATTGTGGTTTGCACCTGAAAGTAACTTTGTGTTCCCAAAAAGCTATGTGAAGGACGGCTTTCACACACACTTATCTTTCTGAAGTGAGCATGTGGAGAGTCGTTCGTTCATCTAGCACCAAGGGAACGGGTTGCAGTGGAAACATTTTCTATGGTTCCTCAGTCTGTTTCCTACTGCCGGTTTCAAGTTCCTGCAGTTTTCATGGTAAATCCGAGTTGGAGCTTGTACCTCCCCATATATATGTGTGGAATGGATTGAGCATCTGAAAAGAAACTTTGTGTTCCCAACAAGCTAGTTGAAGGACGGCTTTCACACACACTTATCTCTCAAATCTGAGCATGTGGAGAGACTTTCGTTCATCTAGCACAAATGGAAAGGGTGGCAGGAGAAACATTTTCTCTGGTTTCTCTGACAGTTTCCTATTGCCGGTTTGAATTTCCTGCAATTTTCACAGTAAAACATATTTGGAGCTAGTACCTCCCAATAAATTTCTATGGAGTGGAGATTGCAACTAAAAAGAAACTATGTGTTCCCAACAAGCTATTTGAAGTACGGCATTCACACACAATTATGTCTCAGAACTGAGCATGTGGAGATACGTTCGTTCATCTAGCACAAATGGAACGGGTTGCAGGAGAAAGTTTTACTCTGGTTTCTCAGTCTGTTTCCTAGTGCCGGTTTGAAGTTCCTGCAGTTTTCACTGTAAAACGGATTTGGAGCTATTATCTCACCATATATATGTATGGATTGGAGATTGCAACTGAAAATAAACTTTGTCTTCCCAACAAGCTAGGTGAATGACGGCTTTCACACACACATATCTCTCAGAACTGAACATGTGGAGAGTCGTTCGTTCATCTAGCACAATTTGAACGGGTTGCACGAGAAACTTTTACTCTGGTTTATCTGTTTGTTTCCTAATGCTTTTTTGAAGTTCCGACAGTTTTCACAGTAAAACCGAGTTGGAACTAGTACCTCCCCACATATAATTATGGAATGGAGTTTGCAATTGAAATGAATCTTTGTGTTCCCAACAAGCTATGTGAAGAACGGCTTTAACACACACTTAAGTCTCAGAACAGAACATGTGGAGATATGATCTTTCATCTAGCACAGCGGAACGTGTTGCAGGAGAAACTATTACTCTGGTTTCACAGTCTGTTTACTAGTGCCGGTTTGAAGTTCCTGCAGTTTTCACTGTAAAACCGAGATGGAAATTTTTCCTACCCTTATATATTTATGGAGTGGAATTTGCACCTGAAAAGAAACTTTGTATTCCCAGCAAGCTAGGTGAAGGACGGATTTCACACACACTTGTCTCTCAGAACTGAACATGTGGAGAGTCTTTCGTTCATCTAGCACAATGGGAATGGGTTACAAGAGAAACATTTACTCTGGGTTCTCAGTCTGTTTCTTAGTGCCGGTTTGAAGTTCCTGCAGTTTTCACAGTAAAACAGAGTTGGAGCTTGTAAATCCCCATATATTGTATGGAGTGGCGTTTGCAAATGAAAAAAACTTTGTGTTACCACAAGCTATGTGAAGGACGGCATTCACACACAATTATGTCTCAGAACTGAGCATGTGGTGAGACGTTCGTTCATCTAGCACAAATGGAATATGTTGCAGGAGAAAATTTTACTCTGGATTCTCATTCTGTTTCCTAGT
>NC_045697.1:119360711-119392443 GCF_009834535.1 Camelus ferus | reverse complement strand
GCAGGAGAAACTTTTACTCTGGTTTCTCTGACTGTTTCCTAGTGCCGGTTTGAATTTCCTGCAGTTTTCACAGTAAAACAGAGTTGGAGATAGTACCTACCCATATATTTGTTTGGAGTGGATTTGCATCTGAAAAGAATCTTTGTGTTCCCAACAAGCTATGTGAAGGACGGCATCACACACAATTATGTCTCAGAACTGAGCATGGGGTGATATGTTCGTTCATCTAGCACAAATGGAACGGGTTGCAGGAGAAACTTTTACTCTGGTTTCTCAGTCTGCTTCCTAGTGCCGGATTGAAGTTCCTGCAGTTTTCACTGTAAAACCGAGTTGGAGCTTGTATCTCACCATATATATGTATGGAGTGGAGTATGCAACTGAAAAGAAACTTTGTGTTCCAACAAGCTAGGTGAAGTACGGCTTTCACACGCAATTATCTCTCAGAACCTAGCATGTGGTGTGACGTTCTTTCATCCAGCACAAAGGGAAGGGGTTGCAGGAGAAACTTTTATTCTCGGTTCTCAGTCTGTTTCCTAGTGCCCGTTTGAAGTTCCGGCAGTTTTCACTGTAAAATCTTGTTGGAGCAATTACCTCCTCTTTTATATGAATGAAGTGGAGATTGCAACTTAAAAGAAACTTTGTCTTCCCAACAAGATAGTTAAAGGACGGCTTTCACACGCACTTATGTCTCAGAACTGAGCATGGGGAGACACGTTCTTTCATCTAGCACAATGGAATGTGTTGCGGGAGTCACTTTTAATCTGGTTTCTCAGTCTGTTTCCTAGTGCCGGTTTGAATTTCCTGCAGTTTTCACTGTAAAACCGAGTTGGAGCTATTACCACCCCATATATATGTATGGAGTGGAGATTGCAACTGAAAATAATCTTTTCTTCCCAACAAGCTAGGTGACGGACTGCTTTCACACACACTTATTTCTCAGAACTGAGCATGTTGAGAGACGTTCGTTCATTTAGCACAAATGGAACCGGTTGCAGGGGAAACTTTTCCTCTGGTTTATCTGTTTGTTTCCTAATGCTGTTTTGAAGTTCCTACAGTTTTCACTGTAAAACCGAGTTGGAGCTAGTATCTCACCATATATATGTATGGACTGGAGTTTGCAACTGAAAAGAAACTTTGTGTTCCCAACAAGCTAGGTGAAGGATGGCTTCCAAACACAATTATCTCTCAGAACTTAGCATGTGGAGTGACTTTCTTTCATCTAGCACAAAGGGAACGGTGGCAGGAGAAATATTTGCTCTGGTTTCTCAGTCTGTTTCCTAGTGCCGGTTAGAAGTTCCTGCAGTTTTCTCTGTAAAACCGTGTTGGAGTAATTACCTCCCCGTTTATATGTATGAAATAAAGATTGCAACTGAAAATAAACTTTGTCTTCCCAAAAGCTAGGTGAAGGACTGTTTCACACACACTTATCTCTCAGAATTGAGCATGTGGAGATACGTTCTTTCATCTAGCACAATGGAACTTGTTGCAGGAGAAACTTTTACTCTGGTTTTACAGTCTGTTTACTAGTGCCGATTGAAGATCCTGCATTTTTCACTGTAAAACCGAGTTGGAACTTGGTCCTACCCTTATATATTTATGGAGTGGAGATTACAACTGAAAAGAAACTGTGTCTTCCAAACAAGCTAGGTGAAGAACGGCTTTCACACACAATTATCTCTAAGAACAGAGCATGTGGAGTTACGTTCTTTCATCTAGAACAATGGAACTTGTTGCAGGGAAACATTTATTCTGGTTTCACAGTCTGTTTACTAGTGCCGATTGAAGATCCGGCAGTTTTCACTGTAAAACCGAGTTGGAACTTGTACCTACCCTTTTATATGTATGGAGTGGAGATTACTACTGAAAAGAAACTTTGTCTTCCCAACAAGTTAGTTGAAGGAAGGCTTTCACACACATTTATCTCTCAGAACAGGGCATGTGGAGATACGTTCTTTCATCTAGCACAATGGAACTTGATGCAGGAGAAACTTTTACTGTGGTTTCACAGTCTGTTTACTAGTGCCGGTTTGAAGTTCCTGCAGTTTTCATTGTAAAACCGAGATGGAAATTGTTCCTACCCTTATATATGTATGGAGTGGAATTTGCACCAGAAAAGAAACTTTGTATTAACAACAAGCTAGGTGAAGGACGGCTTTCACACACAGTTATCTCTCAGAAATGGGCATGTGGAGAGACGTTCGTTCATCTAGCACAAAGTGAACGGGTTGCAGGAAAAATTTTTACTCTGATTTCTCAGTCTGTTTCCAAGTTCCGGTTTGAGGTTCCTGTAGTTTTCACTGTAAAAACGTGTTGGAGCTTGGACCAACCCTTATAATTGTATGGAGTGGAATTTGCAACTGAAAAGAATCTTTGTCTTCCCAACATGCTAGGTGAAGGACGGCTTTCACTCTCCTTTATCTATCAGACCTGAGCATGTGGAGAGATGTTAATTCATCTAGCACAATGGAACGTGTTGCAGGAGAAAATTTTACTCTGGTTTCTCAGTGTGTTTCCTTGTGCTGGTTTGAATTCCTGCATTTTTAACTGTAAAACCAAGTTGGAGCTTGTACCTCCCCATATATATTTATGGATAGGTGATGGCAACTGAAAAGAAAATTTGTGTTCCCAACAAGCTAGGTGAAGTACGTCTTTCACACACTCTTATCTCTCAGAAATGAGCATTTTTAGAGACTTTCGTTCATCGAGCACAAAGGGAACCGTTTGCAGGGGAATTTTTACTCTGGTTTTTCAGTCTGTATCCTAGTGCTGGTTTGAATTTCCAGCAGTTTTCACTGTAAAACCGAGTTGGAGCTAGAACATACCCATATATATGTAAGGAGTGGAGTTGTCACTGAACAGAATTTTGTGTTCCCAACAAGCTAGTTGAAGGACGGCTTTCACACACACTTATCTCTCAAAACTGAGCATGTGGAGAGACGTTCATTCATCTAGTAGCAAGGGAACGGGTTGCAGGGGAAACTTTTACTCTGGTTTCTCAGTCTGTTTCCTAGTGCCGGTTTGAAGTTCCTGCAATTTTCACTGTAAAATTTAGTTGGAGCTAGTACCTCCCCATATATATGTCTGGTGTGGATTTGGCAAATGAAAAGAAACTTTGTGTTCCCAAAATGTAGGTGAAGGACGGTTTTCACACACACATATCTCTCAGAAGTGAGCATGAGGAGAGACGATAGTTCATCTAGCACCAAGGGAACGGGTAGCAGGGGAAACTTTTACTCTAGTTTCTAAGTCTGTTTCCTACTACCGGTTTGAAGTTCCTGCAGTATTCACTGTAAAACAGAGTTGGAGATAGTACCTCCCCAATTATATGTATGGATTGGTGTCTGCAACTGAAAAGAATCTTTGTGTTCCCAACAAGACAGGTGAAGGGCGGCTTTCACACACACTTATCCCTCAGTACTGAGCATGTGGAGAGATTTTCGTTCATCTAGCACAAAAGGAAAATGTTGCAAGAGAAAATTTTTCTCTGGTTTTTCAGTATATTTCCTAGTGCCGGTTTGAAGTTCCTACATTTTTCATTGTAAAACCGTGTTGGAGCTAGTACCTCCCCATATATATGTATGGAGTGGGGTTTGCACCTGAAAAGAAACTTAATGTTCCCAAAAAGCTAGGTGAATTACGGCTTTCACACACACTTATCTCTCAGAACTGAGCGTATGGAGAGACTTTCATTCATCTAGCAAAAATGGAACGGGTTGCAGGAGCAACTTTTACTCTGGTTTTTCTGACTGTTTCCAGTGCCGTTTGAAGTTCTGCAGTTTTCACTGTAAAACAGAGTTTGTAGATAGTACCTCCCCATATATGTATGGAGTGGAGTTGCAACTTAAATGAATCTTTGTATACCCAACCAGCGCTTGGTGAAGGACAGCTTTCAAACACACTTGTCTCTCAGAACTCAGCATGTGGAGAGACGTTCGTCATCTACCACAAAGGGAAATGTGTTGCAAGAGAACATTTACTCTGGGTTTTCAGCCTGTTTCCTAGTGCCGGTTTGAAGTTCCTGCAGTTTTCACTGTAAAACCTAGTTGGACTTGTACCTACTCTTATATATGTATGGAATGGAGATTACAACTGAAAAGAAACTTTGTCTTCCCAACAAGTTAGGTGAAGGAATGCTTTCACACACACTTATCTCTCAGAACAGAGCATGTGGTGATACGTTCTTTCATCTAGCACAATGGAACGTGTTGCTGGAGAAACTTTTACTCTGTTTTCACAGTGTTTACTAGTGCGGGTTGAAGTTCCTGCAGTTTTCACTGTAAAACCGAGATGGAAATTGTTCATACCTTTATATATGTATGGATTGGAATTTGCACCTGAAAAGAAACTTTGTATTCCCAACAAGCTAGGTGAAGGACGGCTTTCACACCAATTGTCTCTCAGAACTGAGCATGTGGAGAGACTTTCTTTCTCTAGCAGAAATGAAACGGTTTGCAGGAGAAACTTTTACTCGGTTTTCTCGTGTGTTTCCTAGTGCCGGTAAGAAGTTCTTGCAGTTTTCACTGTAAAACCGAGTTGGAGCTAGAATATACCAATATATATGTATGGAGTGGAGGTTGTCACTTAACAGAATTTGGTGTTCCACCAAGCTAGTTGAAGTTCGGCTTTCACACACACTTATCTCTCAAAACTGAGCATGTGGAGAGACGTTCATTCATCTAGTAGCAAGGGAACGGGTTGCAGGGGAAACTTTTACTCTGGTTTCTCAGTCTGTTTCCTAGTGCCGGTTTGAAAGTTCCTGCAGTTTTCACTGTAAAACTTAGTTGGAGCTAGTACCTCCACATATATATGTCTGGAGTGGATTTGGCAAATGAAAAGAAAACTTTGTGTTCCCAAAATCTAGGTGAAGGACGGTTTTAACACACACTTATCTACTCA
This sequence comes from Camelus ferus, assembly GCF_009834535.1. Classification (NCBI taxonomy): domain Eukaryota; kingdom Metazoa; phylum Chordata; class Mammalia; order Artiodactyla; family Camelidae; genus Camelus; species Camelus ferus. Next base: position 119,387,547 of record NC_045697.1, on the reverse strand, counting down.
GAAGTGAGCATGTGGAGAGACGATAGTTCATCTAGCACCAAGGGAACGGGTAGCAGGGGAAACTTTTCTCTAGTTTCTAAGTCTGTTTCCTACTACCTGTTTGAAATTCCTGCAGTTTTCTCTGTAAAAATCGTGTTGGAGATATTACCACCCCATATATATGTATGGATGGAGTTTGCAACTGAAAAGAATCTTTGTGTTCCCAACAAGCCAGGGTGAAGGGCGGCTTTCACACACACTTTTTCCCTCAGTACTGAGCATGTGGAGAGATTTTCCGTTCATCTAGCACAAAAGGAACGTGTTTGCAAGAGAAAATTTTACTCTGGTTTTTCAGTATATTTCCTAGTGCCCGGTTTGAAGTTCCTGCATTTTTCATGGTAAAAACCGTTTTTGGATCGAGTACCTCCCCATATATATGTATGGACTGGGGTTTGCCACCTGAAAAGAAACTTAGTGTTCCCAAAAAGCTAGGTGAATTACGGCTTTCACACACACTTATCCCTCAGAACTGAGCATAAGTAGAGACTTTCGTTCATCTAGCACAAATGGAACGGGTTGCAGGAGAAACTTTTACTCTGGTATTTTTGACTGTTTCCTAGTGCCGTTTTGAAGTTCCTGCAGTTTTCACTGTAAAACAGAGTTGTAGATAGTACCTCCCCATATATATGTATGGAGTGGAGTTTGGAACTGAAATAAATCTTTGTATTCCCAACTAGCTTTGTGAAGGACGGCTTTCAAAACACACTTGTCTCTCCGAACTGAGCATGTGGAAAGATGTTAGTTCATCTAGCACAAAGGGAATGGGTTGCAAGGAGAAACATTTACTCTGGGTGTGCAGTCTGTTTCCTAGTGCCGGTTTGAAGTTCCTGCAGTTTTCACAGTAAAACAGATTTGGAGCTAGTAAATCCCCATATATTTTTATGGAGTGGAGATTGCACCTGAAAAGAAACTTTGTGTTCCCAACAAGCTAGGTGAAGGACGGCTTTCACACGCAATTATCTCTCAGAAACTAGCATGTGGAGTGACGTTCTTTCATCTAGCACAAAGGGAATGGGTTGCAGATAAACTTTTATTCTGGGTTCTCAGTCTGTTTCCTAGTGCCCGTTTGAAGTTCCTGCAGATTGACAGTAAAACCGTGTTGGAGCAATAACCTCCCCTTTTTTATGAATGAAGTGGAGTTTGCAACTTGAAAGAAACTTTGTCTTCCAACAAGCTAGTTGAAGGACGGCTTTCAACACACTTATCTCTCAGAAATGAGCACGTTGAGACACGTTCTTTCATCTAGCCCAATGGAAAGTGTTGCAGGAGACACTAATACTCTTGTTCTCAGTCTGTTTCCTAGTGCCGGTTTGAAGTTCCTGCAGTTTTCACTGTAAAACTGAGTTGCAGTTAGTACCTCCCCATATATATGTATGGAGTGGCGATTGCACCTGAAAATAAATTTTGTCTTCCCAACAAGCTAGGTGAAGGACGGCTTTCACACACACTTATCTGTCAGAACTGAGCATGTGGAGAGACGTTCGTTCATCTAGCACAAATAGACGGGTTGCAAGAGAAACTTTTACTCTGATTTATCTTTTTGTTTCCTAGTGCCGTTTTGAAATTTCTACAGTTTTCACTGTAAAACCGAGTTGGAGCTAGTACCTCCCCATATGTATGTATGGAGTGGAGTTTGCAACTGAAATGAATGTTTGTATTCCGAACAAGCTTTGTGAAGGACGGCTTTCAAACACACTTGTCTCTCAGAACTGAGCATGTGGAGAGACGTTCGATCATCTAGGACAATGGGAATTGGTTGCAAGAGAAAAATTTTCTGTGGGTTCACAACTGTTTCCTAGTGCAGGTTTGAATTTCCTGCAGTTTTCACAGTAAAACAGATTTGGAGCTAGTAAATCCCCATATATTTGTATGGAGTGGAGTTTGCACCTGAAAAGAAACTTTGTGTTCCCAACTAGCTAGGTGAAGGACTGCTTTCACACACACTTATCTCTCAGAACAGAGCATTTGGAGTTACGTTCTTACATGTAGCACAAAGGAACGTGTTGCAGGAGAAACTTTTACTCTGGTTTCACAGCCTGTTTACTAGTGCCGTTTGAAGTTCCTGCAGTTTTCACTGTAAAACCTAGTTGGAACTTGAACCTACCCTTATATATGTATGGAATGGAGATTACAACTGAAAAGAACTTTGTCTTCCCAACACGTTAGGTGAAGGAAGGCTTTCACACACACTTATCTCTCAGAACAGAGCATGTGGTGATACGATCTTTCATCTAGCACAATGGAACGTGTTGCAGGAGAAACTTTTACTCTGGTTTCACAGTCTGTTTACTAGTGCCGGTTTGAATTTCCTGCAGTTTTCACTGTAAAACCGAGATGGAAATTGTTCCTACCCTTATATATGTATGGATTGGAATTTGCACCTTAAAAGAAACTTTGTATTCCCAACAAGCTAGGTGAAGGACGGCTTTCACAAACAATTGTCTCTCAGAACTGAGCACGTGGAGAGACTTTCGTTCATCTAGCACAATATGAACTGGTTGCAGGAGAAACTTCTATTGTGGATTCTCACTCTGTTTCCTAGTGTCGGTTTGAAGTTCCTGCAGTTTTCACTGTAAAATGGAGTTGTAGCTAGTACCTCCCCATATATATATGGAGTGGTATATGCATCAGAAAAGAAACTTTGTGTTCCCAACAAGCTAGATGAAGGAAGGCATTCACCCCCACTTATCTCTAGAACTGAGCATGTGGAGAGACGTTCGTTCATCTAGCACAAATTGAACGGTTTGCAGGAAAAACTTTTATTCTGATTTCTCAGTCTGTTTCCTAGTTCCGGTTTGAAGTTCCTATAGTTTTCACTGTAAAAACGTGTTGGAGCTAGGACCACACATTATATATGTATGGAGTGGAGTTTGCAACTGAAAAGAAACTTTGTCTTCCCAACATGCTAGGTGAAGGAAGGCTTTCACTCTCCTTTATCTATCAGAACTGAGCATGTGGAGAGACCTTAATTCATCTAGCACAATGGAACGTGTTGCAGGAGAAATTTTACTCTGTTAACTCAGTCTGTTTCCTACTGCTGGTTTGAATTCCTGCAGTTTTAAACTGTAAAACCATGTTGGAGCTTGTACCTCCCCAAATATATTTATGGATTGGTGATGGCAACTGAAAAGAATATTTGTGTTCCCAACAAGCTAGTTGAAGTACGGCTTTCACACACACTTATCCTTCAATATAAGCATGTCGAGAGACTTTCGTTCATCTAGCACAAAGGGAACAGTTTGCAGGGGAATTTTTACTCTGGTTTTTCAGTCTGTATCCTAGTGCTGGTTTGAATTTCCTGCAGTTTTCACTGTAAAACCGAGTTGGAGCTAGAACCTACCCATATATATTTTTGGAGTTGAGTTGTCACCTGAAAAGAACTATGTGTTCCCAACAAGCTACTAGAAGGACGGCTTTCACACACAGTTATCTCTCAAAACTGAGCATGTGGAGAGACGTTCATTCATCTAACAGCAAGGAAACGTGTTGCAGGGGAAACTTTTCCTAAGGTTTCTCAGTCTGTTTCCTAGTGCCGGTTGGAAGTTCCTGTATATTTCACTGTAAAACCGTGTTGGAGCTTGTACCTCCCCATATATATGTATGGAGTGGAGTTGGCAACTGAGAAGAAAGTTTGTGTTCCCAAAAAGCAAAGTGAAGGACGGCTTTCAAACACACATATCTCACAGAACTGAGCTTGTGGAGACACGTTCGTTCATGTAGCACCAATGAACTTGTTGCAGGAGAAATTTTTACTCTGATTTCCCAGGCTGTTTCCTAGTGCCGGTTTGAAGTTCCTGCAGTTTTCATGGTAAAACCGAGTTGGAGCTAGGACCACCCCTTATATATGTATGTAGTGGAGTTTGAAACTGACAGAATCTTTGTCTTCCCAACATGCTATGTGAAGGATGGCTTTCACTCTCATTTATCTATCAGAACTGAGCATGTGGAGAGACGTTAATTCATCTAGCACAATGGAACGTGTTGCAGGAGAAACTTTTACTCTGGTTTCTCAGTCTGTTTCCTAGTGCCGGTTAGAAGTTCCTGCAGTTTTCACTGTAAAACTTAGTTGGAGCTAGTACCTCCCCATATATATGTCTGAAGTGGATTTGGCAAATGAAAAGAAACTTTGTGTTCCCAAAATCTAGGTGAAGGACGGTTTTCACACACACATAACTCTCAGAGCTGAGCATGTGGAGAGACTTTCGTTTATCTAGCACCAAGGGAACGGGTAGCAGGGGAAACTTTTACTCTGGTTCCTAAGTCTGTTTCCTACTACCGGTATGAAGTTCCTGCAGTTTCCACTGTAAAACCGAGTTGGAGATAGTACCTCCTCATATATATGTATGGAGTGGAGTTTGCAACTTAATAGTATCTTTGTGTTCCCAACAAGCCAGGTGAAGGCGGCTTTCACACACACATATCCCTCAGTACTGAGCATGTGGAGAGAATTTCGTTCATCTAGCACAAAGGGAACGTGTTGCAGGAGAAAATTTTACTCTGGTTTCTCAGTATATTTCCTAGTGCCGGTATGAAGTTCATGCATTTTTCATTGTAAAACAGTGTTGGAGCTAGTACCTCCCCATATATATGTATGGAGTGGGGTTTGCACCTGAAAAGAAACTTAGTGTTCCAAAAAAGCTAGGTGAAGTACGGCTTTCACAAACACTTATCTCTCAGAACTGAGCATATGGAGAGACTTTCGTTCATCTAGCACAAATGGAACGGGTTGCAGGAGAAACTTTTACTCTGGTTTATCTGATGTTTTCCTAGTGCCGTTTTGAAGTTCCTGCAGTTTTCACTGTAAAACAGAGTTTGAGCTAGTAAATCCCCATATATTTGTATGGAGTGGAGTTTGCACCTGAAAATAAACTTTGTGTTCCCAACAACCTAGTTGAAGGACGGCTTTCAAACGCAATTATCTCTCAGAAACTACCATGTGGAGTGACGTTCTTTCATTTGGCACAAATGGAAAGGGTTGCAGGAGAAACATTTATTCTGGGTTCTCAGTCTGTTTCCTAGTGCCCGTTTGAATTTCCTGCAGTTTTGACTGTAAAACCATGTTGGAGCAATTACCTCCCCTTTTATATGAATGAAGTGGAGTTGGCAACTTAAAAGAAACTTTGTCTTCCCAACAAGCTAGCTGAAGGACGGCTTTCACACACAATTATCTCTCAGAACTGAGCACGTAGAGACACGTTCTTTCATCTAGCACAATGGAACGTGTTGCAGGAGACACTATTACTCTTGTTTCTCAGTCTGTTTCCTAGTGCCGGTTTGAAGTTCCTGCAGTTTTCACTGTAAAACAGAGTTGAAGCTAGTACCTCCCCATATATATGTATGGAGTGGTGACTGCAACTGAAAATAATCCTTGTCTTCCCAACAAGCTAGGTGAAGGACGGCTTTCAGACACACTTATCTCTCAGAACTGAGCATGTGGAGAGACTTTCGTTCATCTAGCACAAATGGACGGGTTGCAGGAAAAACTTTTACTCTGGTTTATCTTTTTGTTTCCTAGTGCCGGTTTGAAGTTTCTACAGTTTTCACTGTAAACCTGATTTGGAGCTAGTACGTCCCCCTATATAGGTATAGATTGGAGTTTGCAACTGAATTGAATCTTTGTGTTCCCAACAACCTAGGTGAAGGACAGCTTTCACACACACTTTTCTCTCAGAACTGAGCATGTGGAGAGACTTTCTTTTCTCTAGCAGAAATGAAACGGTTTGCAGGAGAAACTTTTACTCGGTTTTCTCAGTCTGTTTCCTAGTGCCGGTAAGAAGTTCTTGCAGTTTTCACTGTAAAACCGAGTTGGAGCTAGAATATACCCATATATATGTATGGAGTGGAGTTGTCACTTAACAGAATTTGGTGTTCCACCAAGCTAGTTGAAGTTCGGCTTTCACACACACTTATCTCTCAAAACTGAGCATGTGGAGAGACGTTCATTCATCTAGTAGCAAGGGAACGGGTTGCAGGGGAAACTTTTACTCTGGTTTCTCAGTCTGTTTCCTAGTGCCGGTTTGAAGTTCCTGCAGTTTTCACTGTAAAACTTAGTTGGAGCTAGTACCTCCACATATATATGTCTGGAGTGGATTTGGCAAATGAAAAGAAACTTTGTGTTCCCAAAATCTAGGTGAAGGACGGTTTTAACACACACTTATCTCTCAGAAGTGAGCATGTGGAGAGACGATAGTTCATCTAGCACCAAGGGAACGGGTAGCAGGGGAAACTTTTCTCTAGTTTCTAAGTCTGTTTCCTACTACCTGTTTGAAATTCCTGCAGTTTTCTCTGTAAAATCGTGTTGGAGATATTACCACCCCATATATATGTATGGATTGGAGTTTGCAACTGAAAAGAATCTTTGTGTTCCCAACAAGCCAGGTGAAGGGCGGCTTTCACACACACTTTTCCCTCAGTACTGAGCATGTGGAGAGATTTTCGTTCATCTAGCACAAAAGGAACGTGTTGCAAGAGAAAATTTTACTCTGGTTTTTCAGTATATTTCCTAGTGCCGGTTTGAAGTTCCTGCATTTTTCATGGTAAAACCGTTTTGGATCTAGTACCTCCCCATATATATGTATGGACTGGGGTTTGCACCTGAAAATAAACTTAGTGTTCCCAAAAAGCTAGGTGAATTACGGCTTTCACACACACTTATCCCTCAGAACTGAGCATAAGTAGAGACTTTCGTTCATCTAGCACAAATGGAACGGGTTGCAGGAGAAACTTTTACTCTGGTATTTTTGACTGTTTCCTAGTGCCGTTTTGAAGTTCCTGCAGTTTTCACTGTAAAACAGAGTTGTAGATAGTACCTCCCCATATATATGTATGGAGTGGAGTTTGGAACTGAAATAAATCTTTGTATTCCCAACTAGCTTTGTGAAGGACGGCTTTCAAACACACTTGTCTCTCCGAACTGAGCATGTGGAAAGACGTTAGTTCATCTAGCACAAAGGGAATGGGTTGCAAGAGAAACATTTACTCTGGGTGTGAAGTCTGTTTCCTAGTGCCGGTTTGAAGTTCCTGCAGTTTTCACAGTAAAACAGATTTGGAGCTAGTAAATCCCCATATATTTTTATGGAGTGGAGATTGCACCTGAAAAGAAACTTTGTGTTCCCAACAAGCTAGGTGAAGGACGGCTTTCACACGCAATTATCTCTCAGAAACTACCATGTGGAGTGACGTTCTTTCATCTAGCACAAAGGGAATGGGTTGCAGATAAACTTTTATTCTGGGTTCTCAGTCTGTTTCCTAGTGCCCGTTTGAAGTTCCTGCAGATTGACAGTAAAACCGTGTTGGAGCAATAACCTCCCCTTTTTTATGAATGAAGTGGAGTTTGCAACTTGAAAGAAACTTTGTCTTCCCAACAAGCTAGTTGAAGGACGGCTTTCAACACACTTATCTCTCAGAAATGAGCACGTTGAGACACGTTCTTTCATCTAGCCCAATGGAAAGTGTTGCAGGAGACACTAATACTCTTGTTTCTCAGTCTGTTTCCTAGTGCCGGTTTGAAGTTCCTGCAGTTTTCACTGTAAAACTGAGTTGCAGTTAGTACCTCCCCATATATATGTATGGAGTGGCGATTGCACCTGAAAATAAATTTTGTCTTCCCAACAAGCTAGGTGAAGGACGGCTTTCACACACACTTATCTGTCAGAACTGAGCATGTGGAGAGACGTTCGTTCATCTAGCACAAATAGACGGGTTGCAAGAGAAACTTTTACTCTGATTTATCTTTTTGTTTCCTAGTGCCGTTTTGAAATTTCTACAGTTTTCACTGTAAAACCGAGTTGGAGCTAGTACCTCCCCATATGTATGTATGGAGTGGAGTTTGCAACTGAAATGAATGTTTGTATTCCGAACAAGCTTTGTGAAGGACGGCTTTCAAACACACTTGTCTCTCAGAACTGAGCATGTGGAGAGACGTTCGATCATCTAGGACAATGGGAATTGGTTGCAAGAGAAAAATTTTCTGTGGGTTCACAACTGTTTCCTAGTGCAGGTTTGAATTTCCTGCAGTTTTCACAGTAAAACAGATTTGGAGCTAGTAAATCCCCATATATTTGTATGGAGTGGAGTTTGCACCTGAAAAGAAACTTTGTGTTCCCAACTAGCTAGGTGAAGGACTGCTTTCACACACACTTATCTCTCAGAACAGAGCATTTGGAGTTACGTTCTTACATGTAGCACAAAGGAACGTGTTGCAGGAGAAACTTTTACTCTGGTTTCACAGCCTGTTTACTAGTGCCGTTTGAAGTTCCTGCAGTTTTCACTGTAAAACCTAGTTGGAACTTGAACCTACCCTTATATATGTATGGAATGGAGATTACAACTGAAAAGAACTTTGTCTTCCCAACACGTTAGGTGAAGGAAGGCTTTCACACACACTTATCTCTCAGAACAGAGCATGTGGTGATACGATCTTTCATCTAGCACAATGGAACGTGTTGCAGGAGAAACTTTTACTCTGGTTTCACAGTCTGTTTACTAGTGCCGGTTTGAATTTCCTGCAGTTTTCACTGTAAAACCGAGATGGAAATTGTTCCTACCCTTATATATGTATGGATTGGAATTTGCACCTTAAAAGAAACTTTGTATTCCCAACAAGCTAGGTGAAGGACGGCTTTCACAAACAATTGTCTCTCAGAACTGAGCACGTGGAGAGACTTTCGTTCATCTAGCACAATATGAACTGGTTGCAGGAGAAACTTCTATTGTGGATTCTCACTCTGTTTCCTAGTGTCGGTTTGAAGTTCCTGCAGTTTTCACTGTAAAATGGAGTTGTAGCTAGTACCTCCCCATATATATATATGGAGTGGTATATGCATCAGAAAAGAAACTTTGTGTTCCCAACAAGCTAGATGAAGGAAGGCATTCACCCCCACTTATCTCTAGAACTGAGCATGTGGAGAGACGTTCGTTCATCTAGCACAAATTGAACGGTTTGCAGGAAAAACTTTTATTCTGATTTCTCAGTCTGTTTCCTAGTTCCGGTTTGAAGTTCCTATAGTTTTCACTGTAAAAACGTGTTGGAGCTAGGACCACACATTATATATGTATGGAGTGGAGTTTGCAACTGAAAAGAAACTTTGTCTTCCCAACATGCTAGGTGAAGGAAGGCTTTCACTCTCCTTTATCTATCAGAACTGAGCATGTGGAGAGACCTTAATTCATCTAGCACAATGGAACGTGTTGCAGGAGAAATTTTACTCTGTTAACTCAGTCTGTTTCCTACTGCTGGTTTGAATTCCTGCAGTTTTAACTGTAAAACCATGTTGGAGCTTGTACCTCCCCAAATATATTTATGGATTGGTGATGGCAACTGAAAAGAATATTTGTGTTCCCAACAAGCTAGTTGAAGTACGGCTTTCACACACACTTATCCTTCAATATAAGCATGTCGAGAGACTTTCGTTCATCTAGCACAAAGGGAACAGTTTGCAGGGGAATTTTTACTCTGGTTTTTCAGTCTGTATCCTAGTGCTGGTTTGAATTTCCTGCAGTTTTCACTGTAAAACCGAGTTGGAGCTAGAACCTACCCATATATATTTTTGGAGTTGAGTTGTCACCTGAAAAGAACTATGTGTTCCCAACAAGCTACTAGAAGGACGGCTTTCACACACAGTTATCTCTCAAAACTGAGCATGTGGAGAGACGTTCATTCATCTAACAGCAAGGAAACGTGTTGCAGGGGAAACTTTTCCTAAGGTTTCTCAGTCTGTTTCCTAGTGCCGGTTGGAAGTTCCTGTATATTTCACTGTAAAACCGTGTTGGAGCTTGTACCTCCCCATATATATGTATGGAGTGGAGTTGGCAACTGAGAAGAAAGTTTGTGTTCCCAAAAAGCAAAGTGAAGGACGGCTTTCAAACACACATATCTCACAGAACTGAGCTTGTGGAGACACGTTCGTTCATGTAGCACCAATGAACTTGTTGCAGGAGAAATTTTTACTCTGATTTCCCAGGCTGTTTCCTAGTGCCGGTTTGAAGTTCCTGCAGTTTTCATGGTAAAACCGAGTTGGAGCTAGGACCACCCCTTATATATGTATGTAGTGGAGTTTGAAACTGACAGAATCTTTGTCTTCCCAACATGCTATGTGAAGGATGGCTTTCACTCTCATTTATCTATCAGAACTGAGCATGTGGAGAGACGTTAATTCATCTAGCACAATGGAACGTGTTGCAGGAGAAACTTTTACTCTGGTTTCTCAGTCTGTTTCCTAGTGCCGGTTAGAAGTTCCTGCAGTTTTCACTGTAAAACTTAGTTGGAGCTAGTACCTCCCCATATATATGTCTGAAGTGGATTTGGCAAATGAAAAGAAACTTTGTGTTCCCAAAATCTAGGTGAAGGACGGTTTTCACACACACATAACTCTCAGAGCTGAGCATGTGGAGAGACTTTCGTTTATCTAGCACCAAGGGAACGGGTAGCAGGGGAAACTTTTACTCTGGTTCCTAAGTCTGTTTCCTACTACCGGTATGAAGTTCCTGCAGTTTCCACTGTAAAACCGAGTTGGAGATAGTACCTCCTCATATATATGTATGGAGTGGAGTTTGCAACTTAATAGTATCTTTGTGTTCCCAACAAGCCAGGTGAAGGCGGCTTTCACACACACATATCCCTCAGTACTGAGCATGTGGAGAGAATTTCGTTCATCTAGCACAAAGGGAACGTGTTGCAGGAGAAAATTTTACTCTGGTTTCTCAGTATATTTCCTAGTGCCGGTATGAAGTTCATGCATTTTTCATTGTAAAACAGTGTTGGAGCTAGTACCTCCCCATATATATGTATGGAGTGGGGTTTGCACCTGAAAAGAAACTTAGTGTTCCAAAAAAGCTAGGTGAAGTACGGCTTTCACAAACACTTATCTCTCAGAACTGAGCATATGGAGAGACTTTCGTTCATCTAGCACAAATGGAACGGGTTGCAGGAGAAACTTTTACTCTGGTTTATCTGATGTTTTCCTAGTGCCGTTTTGAAGTTCCTGCAGTTTTCACTGTAAAACAGAGTTTGAGCTAGTAAATCCCCATATATTTGTATGGAGTGGAGTTTGCACCTGAAAATAAACTTTGTGTTCCCAACAACCTAGTTGAAGGACGGCTTTCAAACGCAATTATCTCTCAGAAACTACCATGTGGAGTGACGTTCTTTCATTTGGCACAAATGGAAAGGGTTGCAGGAGAAACATTTATTCTGGGTTCTCAGTCTGTTTCCTAGTGCCCGTTTGAATTTCCTGCAGTTTTGACTGTAAAACCATGTTGGAGCAATTACCTCCCCTTTTATATGAATGAAGTGGAGTTGGCAACTTAAAAGAAACTTTGTCTTCCCAACAAGCTAGCTGAAGGACGGCTTTCACACACAATTATCTCTCAGAACTGAGCACGTAGAGACACGTTCTTTCATCTAGCACAATGGAACGTGTTGCAGGAGACACTATTACTCTTGTTTCTCAGTCTGTTTCCTAGTGCCGGTTTGAAGTTCCTGCAGTTTTCACTGTAAAACAGAGTTGAAGCTAGTACCTCCCCATATATATGTATGGAGTGGTGACTGCAACTGAAAATAATCCTTGTCTTCCCAACAAGCTAGGTGAAGGACGGCTTTCAGACACACTTATCTCTCAGAACTGAGCATGTGGAGAGACTTTCGTTCATCTAGCACAAATGGACGGGTTGCAGGAAAAACTTTTACTCTGGTTTATCTTTTTGTTTCCTAGTGCCGGTTTGAAGTTTCTACAGTTTTCACTGTAAACCTGATTTGGAGCTAGTACGTCCCCCTATATAGGTATAGATTGGAGTTTGCAACTGAATTGAATCTTTGTGTTCCCAACAACCTAGGTGAAGGACAGCTTTCACACACACTTTTCTCTCAGAACTGAGCATGTGGAGAGACTTTCTTTTCTCTAGCAGAAATGAAACGGTTTGCAGGAGAAACTTTTACTCGGTTTTCTCAGTCTGTTTCCTAGTGCCGGTAAGAAGTTCTTGCAGTTTTCACTGTAAAACCGAGTTGGAGCTAGAATATACCCATATATATGTATGGAGTGGAGTTGTCACTTAACAGAATTTGGTGTTCCACCAAGCTAGTTGAAGTTCGGCTTTCACACACACTTATCTCTCAAAACTGAGCATGTGGAGAGACGTTCATTCATCTAGTAGCAAGGGAACGGGTTGCAGGGGAAACTTTTACTCTGGTTTCTCAGTCTGTTTCCTAGTGCCGGTTTGAAGTTCCTGCAGTTTTCACTGTAAAACTTAGTTGGAGCTAGTACCTCCACATATATATGTCTGGAGTGGATTTGGCAAATGAAAAGAAACTTTGTGTTCCCAAAATCTAGGTGAAGGACGGTTTTAACACACACTTATCTCTCAGAAGTGAGCATGTGGAGAGACGATAGTTCATCTAGCACCAAGGGAACGGGTAGCAGGGGAAACTTTTCTCTAGTTTCTAAGTCTGTTTCCTACTACCTGTTTGAAATTCCTGCAGTTTTCTCTGTAAAATCGTGTTGGAGATATTACCACCCCATATATATGTATGGATTGGAGTTTGCAACTGAAAAGAATCTTTGTGTTCCCAACAAGCCAGGTGAAGGGCGGCTTTCACACACACTTTTCCCTCAGTACTGAGCATGTGGAGAGATTTTCGTTCATCTAGCACAAAAGGAACGTGTTGCAAGAGAAAATTTTACTCTGGTTTTTCAGTATATTTCCTAGTGCCGGTTTGAAGTTCCTGCATTTTTCATGGTAAAACCGTTTTGGATCGAGTACCTCCCCATATATATGTATGGACTGGGGTTTGCACCTGAAAAGAAACTTAGTGTTCCCAAAAAGCTAGGTGAATTACGGCTTTCACACACACTTATCCCTCAGAACTGAGCATAAGTAGAGACTTTCGTTCATCTAGCACAAATGGAACGGGTTGCAGGAGAAACTTTTACTCTGGTATTTTTGACTGTTTCCTAGTGCCGTTTTGAAGTTCCTGCAGTTTTCACTGTAAAACAGAGTTGTAGATAGTACCTCCCCATATATATGTATGGAGTGGAGTTTGGAACTGAAATAAATCTTTGTATTCCCAACTAGCTTTGTGAAGGACGGCTTTCAAACACACTTGTCTCTCCGAACTGAGCATGTGGAAAGATGTTAGTTCATCTAGCACAAAGGGAATGGGTTGCAAGAGAAACATTTACTCTGGGTGTGAAGTCTGTTTCCTAGTGCCGGTTTGAAGTTCCTGCAGTTTTCACAGTAAAACAGATTTGGAGCTAGTAAATCCCCATATATTTTTATGGAGTGGAGATTGCACCTGAAAAGAAACTTTGTGTTCCCAACAAGCTAGGTGAAGGACGGCTTTCACACGCAATTATCTCTCAGAAACTAGCATGTGGAGTGACGTTCTTTCATCTAGCACAAAGGGAATGGGTTGCAGATAAACTTTTATTCTGGGTTCTCAGTCTGTTTCCTAGTGCCCGTTTGAAGTTCCTGCAGATTGACAGTAAAACCGTGTTGGAGCAATAACCTCCCCTTTTTTATGAATGAAGTGGAGTTTGCAACTTGAAAGAAACTTTGTCTTCCCAACAAGCTAGTTGAAGGACGGCTTTCAACACACTTATCTCTCAGAAATGAGCACGTTGAGACACGTTCTTTCATCTAGCCCAATGGAAAGTGTTGCAGGAGACACTAATACTCTTGTTTCTCAGTCTGTTTCCTAGTGCCGGTTTGAAGTTCCTGCAGTTTTCACTGTAAAACTGAGTTGCAGTTAGTACCTCCCCATATATATGTATGGAGTGGCGATTGCACCTGAAAATAAATTTTGTCTTCCCAACAAGCTGGGTGAAGGACGGCTTTCACACACACTTATCTCTCAGACCTGAGCATGTGGAGAGACGTTCGTTCATCTAGCACAAATAGACGGGTTGCAAGAGAAACTTTTACTCTGATTTATCTTTTTGTTTCCTAGTGCCGTTTTGAAATTTCTACAGTTTTCACTGTAAAACCGAGTTGGAGCAAGTACCTCCCCATATGTAGGTATGGAGTGGAGTTTGCAACTGAAATGAATGTTTGTATTCCGAACAAGCTTTGTGAAGGACGGCTTTCAAACACACTTGTCTCTCAGAACTGAGCATGTGGAGAGACTTTCGATCATCTAGGACAATGGGAATTGGTTGCAAGAGAAAAATTTTCTGTGGGTTCTCAACTGTTTCCTAGTGCAGGTTTGAATTTCCTGCAGTTTTCACAGTAAAACAGATTTGGAGCTAGTAAATCCCCATATATTTGTATGGAGTGGAGTTTGCACCTGAAAAGAAACTTTGTGTTCCCAACTAGCTAGGTGAAGGACTGCTTTCACACACACTTATCTCTCAGAACAGAGCATTTGGAGATACGTTCTTACATGTAGCACAAAGGAACGTGTTGCAGGAGAAACTTTTACTCTGGTTTCACAGCCTGTTTACTAGTGCCGTTTGAAGTTCCTGCAGTTTTCACTGTAAAACCTAGTTGGAACTTGAACCTACCCTTATATATGTATGGAATGGAGATTACAACTGAAAAGAACTTTGTCTTCCCAACACGTTAGGTGAAGGAAGGCTTTCACACACACTTATCTCTCAGAACAGAGCATGTGGTGATACGATCTTTCATCTAGCACAATGGAACGTGTTGCAGGAGAAACTTTTACTCTGGTTTCACAGTCTGTTTACTAGTGCCGGTTTGAAGTTCCTGCAGTTTTCACTGTAAAACCGAGATGGAAATTGTTCCTACCCTTATATATGTATGGATTGGAATTTGCACCTTAAAAGAAACTTTGTATTCCCAACAAGCTAGGTGAAGGACGGCTTTCACAAACAATTGTCTCTCAGAACTGAGCACGTGGAGAGACGTTCGTTCATCTAGCACAATATGAACTGGTTGCAGGAGAAACTTCTATTGTGGATTCTCACTCTGTTTCCTAGTGTCGGTTTGAAGTTCCTGCAGTTTTCACTGTAAAATGGAGTTGTAGCTAGTACCTCCCCATATATATATATGGAGTGGTATATGCATCAGAAAAGAAACTCTGTGTTCCCAACAAGCTAGATGAAGGAAGGCATTCACCCCCACTTATCTCTAGAACTGAGCATGTGGAGAGACGTTCGTTCATCTAGCACAAATTGAACGGTTTGCAGGAAAAACTTTTATTCTGATTTCTCAGTCTGTTTCCTAGTTCCGGTTTGAAGTTCCTATAGTTTTCACTGTAAAAACGTGTTGGAGCTAGGACCACACATTATATATGTATGGAGTGGAGTTTGCAACTGAAAAGAAACTTTGTCTTCCCAACATGCTAGGTGAAGGAAGGCTTTCACTCTCCTTTATCTATCAGAACTGAGCATGTGGAGAGACCTTAATTCATCTAGCACAATGGAACGTGTTGCAGGAGAAATTTTACTCTGTTAACTCAGTCTGTTTCCTACTGCTGGTTTGAATTCCTGCAGTTTAAACTGTAAAACCATGTTGGAGCTTGTACCTCCCCAAATATATTTATGGATTGGTGATGGCAACTGAAAAGAATATTTGTGTTCCCAACAAGCTAGTTGAAGTACGGCTTTCACACACACTTATCCTTCAATATAAGCATGTCGAGAGACTTTCGTTCATCTAGCACAAAGGGAACAGTTTGCAGGGGAATTTTTACTCTGGTTTTTCAGTCTGTATCCTAGTGCTGGTTTGAATTTCCTGCAGTTTTCACTGTAAAACCGAGTTGGAGCTAGAACCTACCCATATATATTTTTGGAGTTGAGTTGTCACCTGAAAAGGACTATGTGTTCCCAACAAGCTACTTGAAGGACGGCTTTCACACACAGTTATCTCTCAAAACTGAGCATGTGGAGAGAAGTTCATTCATCGAACAGCAAGGAAACGTGTTGCAGGGGAAACTTTTCCTAAGGTTTCTCAGTCTGTTTCCTAGTGCCGGTTGGAAGTTCCTGTAGATTTCACTGTAAAACCGTGTTGGAGCTTGTACCTCCCCATATATATGTATGGAGTGGAGTTGGCAACTGAGAAGAAAGTTTGTGTTCCCAAAAAGCAAAGTGAAGGACGGCTTTCAAACACACATATCTCACAGAACTGAGCTTGTGGAGACACGTTCGTTCATGTAGCACCAATGAACTTGTTGCAGGAGAAATTTTTACTCTGATTTCCCAGGCTGTTTCCTAGTGCCGGTTTGAAGTTCCTGCAGTTTTCATGGTAAAACCGAGTTGGAGCTAGGACCACCCCTTATATATGTATGTAGTGGAGTTTGAAACTGACAGAATCTTTGTCTTCCCAACATGCTATGTGAAGGATGGCTTTCACTCTCATTTATCTATCAGAACTGAGCATGTGGAGAGACGTTAATTCATCTAGCACAATGGAACGTGTTGCAGGAGAAACTTTTACTCTGGTTTCTCAGTCTGTTTCCTAGTGCCGGTTAGAAGTTCCTGCAGTTTTCACTGTAAAACTTAGTTGGAGCTAGTACCTCCCCATATATATGTCTGAAGTGGATTTGGCAAATGAAAAGAAACTTTGTGTTCCCAAAATCTAGGTGAAGGACGGTTTTCACACACACATAACTCTCAGAGCTGAGCATGTGGAGAGACTTTCGTTTATCTAGCACCAAGGGAACGGGTAGCAGGGGAAACTTTTACTCTGGTTCCTAAGTCTGTTTCCTACTACCGGTATGAAGTTCCTGCAGTTTCCACTGTAAAACCGAGTTGGAGATAGTACCTCCTCATATATATGTATGGAGTGGAGTTTGCAACTTAATAGTATCTTTGTGTTCCCAACAAGCCAGGTGAAGGCGGCTTTCACACACACATATCCCTCAGTACTGAGCATGTGGAGAGAATTTCGTTCATCTAGCACAAAGGGAACGTGTTGCAGGAGAAAATTTTACTCTGGTTTCTCAGTATATTTCCTAGTGCCGGTATGAAGTTCATGCATTTTTCATTGTAAAACAGTGTTGGAGCTAGTACCTCCCCATATATATGTATGGAGTGGGGTTTGCACCTGAAAAGAAACTTAGTGTTCCAAAAAAGCTAGGTGAAGTACGGCTTTCACAAACACTTATCTCTCAGAACTGAGCATATGGAGAGACTTTCGTTCATCTAGCACAAATGGAACGGGTTGCAGGAGAAACTTTTACTCTGGTTTATCTGATGTTTTCCTAGTGCCGTTTTGAAGTTCCTGCAGTTTTCACTGTAAAACAGAGTTTGAGCTAGTAAATCCCCATATATTTGTATGGAGTGGAGTTTGCACCTGAAAATAAACTTTGTGTTCCCAACAACCTAGTTGAAGGACGGCTTTCAAACGCAATTATCTCTCAGAAACTACCATGTGGAGTGACGTTCTTTCATTTGGCACAAATGGAAAGGGTTGCAGGAGAAACATTTATTCTGGGTTCTCAGTCTGTTTCCTAGAGCCCGTTTGAAGTTCCTGCAGTTTTGACTGTAAAACCATGTTGGAGCAATTACCTCCCCTTTTATATGAATGAAGTGGAGTTGGCAACTTAAAAGAAACTTTGTCTTCCCAACAAGCTAGCTGAAGGACGGCTTTCACACACAATTATCTCTCAGAACTGAGAACGTGGAGACACGTTCTTTCATCTAGCACAATGGAACGTGTTGCAGGAGACACTATTACTCTTGTTTCTCAGTCTGTTTCCTAGTGCCGGTTTGAAGTTCCTGCAGTTTTCACTGTAAAACAGAGTTGAAGCTAGTACCTCCCCATATATATGTATGGAGTGGTGACTGCAACTGAAAATAATCCTTGTCTTCCCAACAAGCTAGGTGAAGGACGGCTTTCAGACACACTTATCTCTCAGAACTGAGCATGTGGAGAGACTTTCGTTCATCTAGCACAAATGGACGGGTTGCAGGAAAAACTTTTACTCTGGTTTATCTTTTTGTTTCCTAGTGCCGTTTTGAAGTTTCTACAGTTTTCACTGTAAACCTGATTTGGAGCTAGTACCTCCCCCTATATAGGTATAGATTGGAGTTTGCAACTGAATTGAATCTTTGTGTTCCCAACAAGCTAGGTGAAGGACGGCTTTCACACACACTTATCTCTCAGAACTGAGCATGTGGAGAGACGTTCGTTCATCTAGCACAAATAAAGTTTTGCATGTGAAACTTTTACTCTGGTTTCTCAGTCTATTTCCTAGTGCCGGTAAGAAGTTCCAGCAGTTTTCACTGTAAAACCGAGTTGGAGCTAGTATCTCACCATAAATATGTATGGATTGGTGTTTGCAACTGAAAAGAAACTTTGTGTTCCCAACAAGCAAGGTGAAGGACGGCTTCCAATCAAAATTATCTCTCAGAACCTAGCATGTGGAATGACTTTCTTTCATCTAGCACAAAGGGAACGGGTTGCAGGAGAAACTTTTACTCTGGTTTCACAGTCTGTTTACTAGTGCCGTTTGAAGTTCCTGCAGTTTTCACTGTAAAACCGATTTGGAACTTGTACCTACCCTTATATATATATGGATTGGAGATTTCAACTGAAAAGAAACTTTGCTTCCCAACAAGTTAGGTGAAGGAAGGCTTTCACACACACATATCTCTCAGAACAGAGCATGTGGAGATACGTTCTTTCATCTAGCACAATGGTACGTGTTGCAGGAAAAACTTTTACTCTGGTTTCACAGTCTGTTTACTAGTGCCGCTTTGAAGTTCCTGCAGTTGTCACTGTAAAACCGAGATGGAAATTGTTCCTACCCTTATATATATATGGAGTGGAATTTGCACCTGAAAAGAAACTTTGTATTCCCAACAAGCTGGGTGAAGGACGGCTTTCACACACACTTGTCTCTCAGAACTGAGCATGTGGAGAGACGTTCGTTCATCTAGCAAAAAGGGAATGGGTTGCAAGAGAAACATATACTCTGGGTTCTCAGTCTGTTTCTTAGTGCCGGTTTGAAGTTCCTGCAGTTTTCACAGTAAAACAGCTTTGGAGCTAGTAAATCCCGATATATTTTTATGGAGTGGAGTTTGCAACTGAAAAGAAACTCTGTGTTCCCAACAAGCTATGTGAAGGAAGGCATTCACACACAATTATGTCTCAGAACTGAGCATGTGGAGAGACGTTCGTTCATCTAGCACAAATTGAACTTGTTGCAGGAGAAACATTTACTCTGGTTTCTCAGTCTGTTTCCAAGTTCCGGTTTGAGGTTCCTGTAGTTTTCACTGTAAAAACGAGTTGGAGCTAGTATCTCACCATATATATGTATGGATTGTAGTTTGCAACTGAAAAGAAACTTTGTGTTCCCAACAAGCTAGATGAAGGAATGCTTTCACACGCAATTATCTCTCAGAACCTAGCATGTGGAGTGACGTTCTTTCATCTAGCAAAATGGAACGTGTTGCAGGAGAAACTTTTACTAAGGTTTCTCAGTCTGTTTCCTAGTGCCTGTTTGAAGTTCCTGCAATTTTCACTGTAAAACCGTGTTGGAGCTAGTACCTCCCCATATATATCTATGGAGGGGTGTTGGCAACTGAGAAGAAACTTTGTTACCCAAAAAGCAAATTGAAGGGCGGCTTTCAAACACACATATCTCACAGAACTGAGCTTGTGGAGAGACGTTCGTTCATATAGCACCAAGTGAACTGGTTGCAGGAGAAATTTTTACTCTGATTTCCCAGGCTGTTTCCTAGTGCCGGTTTGAAGTTCCTGCAGTTTTCATGGTAAAACCGAGTTGGAGCTAGGACCACCCCTTTTATATGTATGTAGTGGAGTTTGAAACTGAGAGAATCTTTGTCTTCCCAACATGCTATGTGTAGGACGGCTTTCACTCTCATTTATCTATCAGAACTGAGCATGTGGAGAGACGTTAATTCATCTAGGACAATGGAACGTGTTGCAAGAGAAACTTTTACTCTGGTTTCTCAGTCTGTTTCCTAGTGCCGGTTAGAAGTTCCTGCAGTTTTCACTGTAAAACTTAGTTGGAGCTAGTACCTCCCCATATATATGTCTGAAGTGGATTTGGCAAATGAAAAGAAACTTTGTGTTCCCAAAATCTAGGTGAAGGACGGTTTTCACACACACATAACTCTCAGAACTGAGCATGTGGGGAGACGTTCGTTCATCTAGCACCAAGGGAACGGGTAGCAGGGGAAACTTTACTCTGGTTTCTAAGTCTGTTTCCTACTACCGGCATGAAGTTCCTGCAGTTTCCACTGTAAAACCGAGTTGGAGATAGTACCTCCCAATATATATGTATGGAGTGGAGTTTTCAACTTAAAAGTATCTTTGTGTTCCCAACAAGCCAGGTGAAGGCGGCTTTCACACACACATATCCCTCAGTACTGAGCATGTGGAGAGAATTTCATTCATCTAGCACAAAGGGAACGTGTTGCAGGAGAAAATTTTACTCTGGTTTCTCAGTATATTTCCTAGTGCCGGTATGAAGTTCCTGCATTTTTCATTGTAAAACCGAGTTGGAGCTAGTACCTTCCCATATATATCTATTGAGTGGGGTTTACACCTGAAAAGAAACTTAGTGTTCCCAAAAAGCTAGGTGAAGTACGGCTTTCACAAACACTTATCTCTCAGAACTGAGCATATGGAGAGACATTCGTTCATCTAGCACAAATGGAACGGGTTGCAGGAGAAACATTTACTCTGGTTTATCTGATGTTTTCCTAGTGCCGTTTTGAAGTTCCTGCAGTTTTCACTGTAAAACAGAGTTGGAGCTAGTAAAACCCATATATTTGTATGGAGTGGAATTTACACCTGAAAAGAAACTTTGTGTTCCCAACAAGCTATGTGAAGGACGGCTTTCAAACGCAATTATCTCTCAGAAACTAGCATGTGGAGTGACGTTCTTTCATCTAGCACAAAGGGAATGGGTTGCAAGTGAAACATTTATTCTGGGTTCTCAGTCTGTTTCCTAGTGCCCGTTTGAATTTCCTGCAGTTTTGACTGTAAAACCGTGTTGGAGCAATTACCTCCCCTTTTATATGAATGAAGTGGTGTTTGCAACTTAAAAGAAACTTTGTCTTCCCAACAAGCTAGATGAACGACGGCTTTCACACACACTTATCTCTCAGAACTGAGCACGTGGAGACACGTTCTTTCATCTAGCACAATGGAACGTGTTGCAGGAGACACTATTACTCTTGTTTCTCAGTCTGTTTCCTAGTGCCGGTTTGAAGTTCCTGCAGTTTTCACTGTAAAACAGAGTTGAAGCTAGTACCTCCCCATATATATGTATGGAATGGCGACTGCAACTGAAAATAATCTTTGTCTTCCCAACAAGCTAGGTGAAGGACGGCTTTCACACACACTTATCTCTCAGAACTGAGCATGTGGATAGACTTTCGTTCATCTAGCACAAATGGACTGGTTGCAGGAGAAACTTTTACTCTGGTTTAACTTTTGTTTCCTGGTGCCGTTTTGAAGTTTCTACAGTTTTCACTGTAAACCCGATTTGGATCTAGTACCTCCCCATATATAGGTATAGAGTGGAGTTTGCAACTGAAATGAATCTTTGTGTTCCCAACAAGCTAGGTGAAGGACGGCTTTCACACACACTTATCTCTCAGAACAGAGCATGTGGAGATACGTTCTTACATCTAGCACAATGGAACGTGTTGCAGGAGAAATTTTTACTCTGGTTTCACAGTCTGTTTACTAGTGCCGTTTGAAGTTCCTGCAGTTTTCACTGTAAAACCGATTTGGAACTTGTACCTACCCTTATATATGTATGGAGTGGAGATTACAACTGAAAAGAAACTTTGTCTTCCCAACAAGTTAGGTGAAGTAAGGCTTTCACACACACAAATCTCTCAGAACAGAGCATGTGGAGATACGTTCTTTCATCTAGCACAATGTTACGTGTTGCAGGAGAAACTTTTACTCTGGTTTCACAGTCTGTTTACTAGTGCCGGTTTGAAGTTCCTGCAGTTTTCACTGTAAAACCGAGATGTAAATTGTTCCTACCCTTATATATATATGAAGTGGAATTTGCACCTGAAAAGAAACTTTGACTTCCCAACAAGCTAGGTGAAGGACGGCTTTCACACACACTTGTCTCTCAGAACTGAGCATGTGGATAGACGTTCGTTCATCTAGCAAAAATGGAATGGGATGCAAGAGAAACATATACTCTGGGTTCTCAGTCTGTTACTTAGTGCCGATTTGAATTTCCTGCAGTTTTCACAGTATAAAGTGTTGGAGCTAGTAAATCCCGATATAGTTGTATGGAGTGGATTTTGCAACTGAAAAGAAACTTTGTGTTCCCAACAAGCTATGTGAAGGAAGGCATTCACACACAATTATGTCTCAGAACTGAGCATGTGGAGAGACGTTCGTTCATCTAGCACAAATGGAACTTGTTGCAGGAGAAACATTTACTCTGGTTTCTCAGTCTGTTTCCTAGTGCCGGTTTGAAGTTCCTGCAGTTTTCACTGTAAAAACGAGTTGGAGCTAGTACCTCCCAATATATATGTATGGAGTGGAATTTGCACCTTAAAAGAAACTTTGTGTTCCCAACAAGCTAGTTGAAGGACGGCTTTCACACACACTTATCTCTCAGAATCTAGCATGTGTAGTTTCGTTCGTTCATCTAGCAAAAAAGAACGGGTTGCAGGAGAAATTTTACTCTGGATTCTCAGTCTGTTTCCTAGTGCCGATTTGAGGTTCCTGCAGTTTTCACTGTAAAACCGAGATGGAGCTAGTACCTCCCCATATATAAGTATGGAGTGGAGTTTGCTACTGATAAGAAAATTGTGTTAACAACAAGCAAGTTAAAGGACGGCTTTCACACACACTTATCTCTCCGTACTGAGCATGAGGAGAGACTTTCGTTCAATTAGCACAAATGGAATGGGTTGCAGGGAAAGATTTCCTGTGGTTTTTCAGTCTGTTTCCTAGTGCCGGTTTGAAGTTCTTGCAGTTCTCACTTTAAAACAGAGTTGGATGTAGTACCTCCCCATATATATGTATGGTGTGGAGTTTGCAACTAAAAAGAAATTTTGTGTTCCCAACAAGCTAGCTGAAGGACGGCTTTCACTCTCACTTATCTCTCAGAAGTTAGCATGTGGTGAGACGTTCTTTCATCTAGCACGAAGGGAATGGTTTGCAGGAGAATCTTTTACTGTGGTTTCTAGTCTGTTTCCTAGTGCTGGTTTGATGATCGTGCAGTTTTCACTGTAAAACCGAGTTGGAGCTTGTACCCCCCCTTATATATGTATTGAGTGGAGTTTGCACCTGAAAAGAAACTTTGTGTTCACAACAAGATAGGTGAAGGACGGCTTTCACACACACTTTTCTCTCAGAACTGAGCATGTGGAGATTCGTTCGTTCATTTAGCACCAAGGGAACGGGTTGCATTAGAAACTTTTACTCTGGTTTCTCAGTCTGTTTCCTAGTGCCGGTTTGAAGTTCCTGCAGTTTTCACTGTAAAACCGAGATGGAGTTAGTACAAACCCATATAAATATGTGGAGTGGAGTTTGAAACTGAAAAGAAACTTTGTGTACCCAACAAGATATTTGAAGTACGGCTTTCACACACACTTATCTCTCAGAACTTAAATTGTGGGGAGACGTTCGTTCATCTAGCACAAAGGGAAAGGTTTGAAGTAGAATCTTTAAATCTGTTTCCACAATCTGTTTCCTAGTGCCGGTTTGAAGTTCCTGCATTTTTCACTGTAAAACCGAGTTGGATCTAGTACCCTCCCAATATATATGTATGGAGTGGAATTTGCAACTTAAAAGAAACTTTGTGTTCCCAACAAGCTAGTTGAAGGACGGCTTTCACACACACTTATCTCTCAGGAATCTAGCATGTGGAGTGTCCTTCGTTCATCTAGCAAAAAGAACGGGTTGCAAGAGAAACTTTACTCTGGTTTCTCAGTCTGTTTCCTAGTGCCGATTTGAGGTTCCTGCAGTTTTCACTGTAAAACCGAGATGGAGCTAGTACCTCCCCATATATAAGTATGGAGTGGAGTTTGCTACTGATAAGAAACTTTGTGTTAACAACAAGCAAGGTAAAGGACGGCTATCACACACACTTATCTCTCCGAACTGAGCATGAGGAGAGACTTTCGTTCAATTAGCACAAATGGAATGGGTTGCAGGAGAAAGATGTCCTGTGGTTTCTCAGTCTGTTTCCTAGTGCCGGTTTGAAGTTCTTGTAGTTCTCACTTTAAAACAGAGTTGGATCTAGTACCTCCCCATATATATGTATGGTGTGGAGTTTGCAACTAAAAAGAAATTTTGTGTTCCCAACAAGCTAGTTGAATGACGGCTTTAACTCTCACTTATCTCTCAGAAGTGAGCATGTGGTGAGACGTTCGTTCATCTAACACAAAGGGAATGGTTTGCAGGAGAAACTATTACTCTGGTTTCTCAGTCTGTTTCCTAGTGCCGGTTTGAAATTCCTGCAGTTTTCACTGTAAAACCGAGTTGGAGTTTGTACCACCCCTTTTAAATATATGGAGTGTAGTTTGAAACTGAAAAGAACTTTGTGTTCCAACCAAGTTATGTGAAGTACGACATTCACACACAATTATCTCTCAGAACTGGGCATGTGGAGAGACGTTCGTTCATCTAGCACCAAAGAAAAGGTATGCAGGAGAAAATTTAATCTGATTTCTCAGTCTGTTTCCTAGTGACGGTTTGAATTTCCTGCAGTTTTCACTGTAAAACCCGAATCGGTGCTAGTACCTCCCTTTATATATGTATGGAGTGGAGTTTACAAATGAAAAGAAACTTTGTGTTCCCCACAATCTAGGTGAAGGACTCTTTCACACACACTAATCTCTCAGAACTGAGCATGTGGAGAGACGTTCGTTCATCAAGCACAAAGGAACGTGTTGCAGGGAAATTTTACTGTTGTTTCTCATTCCGTTTCCTAGTGCCATTTTGAAGTTCCTGCAGTTTTCACTGTAAAACCGAGTTGGAGCAAGTACCTCCCTTTATATATGTATGGAGTGGAGTATGCACCTGAAAGAAACATTGTGTTCCCAACAAACTAGATGTAGGACGGCTTTCACACACACTTATCTCTCAGAACTGAGCATGTGGAGAGACATTCATTCATGTAGCACAAAGGGAACGGTTGGCAGGAGAAACTTTTACTCTGTTTTCTCAGACGGTTTCCTAGTGACCGTTTGAAGTTCCTGCAGTTTTCACTGTAAAACCGAGTTGGAGATAGTACCACCCCATATAAATATATGGAATGGAGTTTGAAATTGAAAAGAAACTTTGTGTACCCAACAATATATTTGAAGTATGTCTTTCACACACAAATATCTCTCAGAAATTTGCTTGTGGAGAGACGTTCGTTCATCTAGCCCAAAGGGAAAGGTTTGAAGGAGAAACTTTTACTTTGGTTTCTAATTCTGTTTCCTAGTGCCGGATTGAATTTCCTGCAGATTTCACTTTAAAACGGGGTTGGAGATAGTACCTCCCATATATATGTATGGATTGGTGTTTGCACCTGAAAGAAACATTGTGTTCCCAACAAACTAGGTGAAGGACTTCTTTCACACACACTTAACTCTCAGAACTGGGCATGTGGAGAGACGTTCGTTCATCTAGCACAATGGGAATGGGTTGCTGGAGAACCTTTTCTCTGGTTTCTAAGTCTGTTTCCTAGTGCCGGTTTGAAGTTCCTGCAGTATTCACTGTAAAACCGAGTTGGATGTAGTACCTCCCAATATATATGTATGGAGTGGAATTTGCACCTTAAAAGAAACTTTGTGTTCCCAAAAAGCTAGTTGAAGGACGGCTTTCACACACACTTATCTCTCAGAAACTAGCATGTGGAGTGTCGTTCGTTCATCTAGCAAAAAAGAACGGGTTGCAGGAGAAATTTTACTCTGGTTTCTCAGTCTGTTTCCTAGTGCCGATTTGAGGTTCCTGCAGTTTTCACTGTAAAACCGAGATGGAGCTAGTACCTCCCCATATATAAGTATGGAGTGGAGTTTGCTACTGATAAGAAACTTGTGTTAACAACAAGCAAGGTAAAGGATGGCTTTCACACACACTTATCTCTCCGTACTGAGCATGAGGAGAGACTTTCGTTCAATTAGCACAAATGGAATGGGTTGCAGGAGAAAGATGTCCTGTGGTTTCTCAGTCTGTTTCCTAGTGCCGGTTTGATGTTCTTGCCAGTTCTCACTTAAAACAGAGTTGGATCTAGTACCTCCCCATATATATGTATGGTGTGGAGTTTGCAACTAAAAAGAAATTTTGTGTTCCCAACAAGCTAGCTGAAGGACGGCATTCACACTCACTTATCTCTCAGAAGTTAGCATGTGGTGAGACGTTCTTCATCTAGCACGAAAGGAATGGTTGCAGGAGAATCTTTTACTCTGGTTTCTAGTCTGTTTCCTAGTGCCGGTTTTGATGATCGTGCAGTTTTCACTATAAAACCGAGTTGGAGTTTGTTCCACCCCATATAAATATATGGAGTGTAATTTGAAACTGAAAAGAAACTTTGTGTTCCCAACAAGTTATGTGAAGTACGGCATTCCACACACAATTATCTCTCAGAACTGGGCATGTGGAGAGACGTTCGTTCACATAGCACCAAAAGAACGGTTTTGCAGGAGAAATTTAATCTGATTTCTCAGTCTGTTTCCTAGTGACAGTTTGAATTTAATGCAGTTTTCACTGTAAAAACCCGAGTCGGAGCTAGTACATCCCTTTATATATGTATGGTGTGGAGTTTACAAATGAAAAGAAACTTTGTGTTCCCCACAAGCTAGATGAAGGACTCTTTCACACACAATTATTTCTCAGAATTGAGCATGTGGAGAGACGTTCGTTCATCAAGCACAAAGGGAACGTGTTGCAGGGA